>NC_142244.1:27206517-27419053 GCF_052056855.1 Sturnus vulgaris | reverse complement strand
TCTTCGCCTTCTGCCGTCCGGCGAGAGCTGAACTCCAGCGGTCCGTTGCAGCTCTGCCCAACAGCGTGTTCTCGGTTCTGCGGGCAAGCACGCCCTCTTGCCTTGGCCCCGAGAGCAAAGTCCCGAGCGAGCACTCGACTCAGTGCAATGCACCCGGAAGGACGCTCTCGCTCGCCTTTCAAGGAGCGATTCCTAACAGCAGAAGCAGCAGAGGCACAAACTGCACGACGAGAGGGGACAACGTAGAACACGTCTCTGTCCTGGCACATTTTCGTGTGCGATACTTCCCTCCGGGTCTTCGGGCCTTGCGAAGCTCTGTGTACTGCGAGCGCTGCTACTCGCAGCTGAGAAGGACCGTGGAGCTAGCGGCGAATTCGGAGAGCTCTTCGCTGCACTGCGCCGCTCGCAAGCGCCTTCGTTCTTCGCCTTCTGCCGTCCGGCGAGAGCTGAACTCCAGCGGTCAGTTGCAGCTCTGCCCAAAAGCGTGTTCTCGGTTCTGCGGGCAAGCACGCCCTCTTGCCTTGGCCCCGAGAGCAAAGTCCCGAGCGAGCTCTCGACTCAGTGCAATGCACCGGAAGGACGCTCTCGCTCGCCTTTCAAGGAGCGATTCCTAACAGCAGAAGCAGCAGAGGCACAAACTGCACGACGAGAAGGGGACAACGTAGAACACGTCTCTGTCCTGGCACATTTGCGTGTGCGATACTTCCCTCCGGCTCTTCGGGCCTTGCGAAGCTCTGTGTACTGCGAGAGCTGCTACTCGCAGCTGAGAAGGACCGTGGAGCTAGCGGCGAATTCGGAGAGCTCTTCGCTGCACTGCGCCGCTCGCAAGCGTCTTCGTTCTTCGCCTTCTGCCGTCCGGCGAGAGCTGAACTCCAGCGGTCAGTTGCAGCTCTGCCCAACAGCGTGTTCTCGGTTCTGCGGGCAAGCACGCCCTCTTGCCTTGGCCCCGAGAGCAAAGTCCCGAGCGAGCACTCGACTCAGTGCAATGCACCCGGAAGGACGCTCTCGCTCGCCTTTCAAGGAGCGATTCCTAACAGCAGAAGCAGCAGAGGCACAAACTGCACGACGAGAGGGGACAACGTAGAACACGTCTCTGTCCTGGCACATTTGCGTGTGCGATACTTCCCTCCGGCTCTTCGGGCCTTGCGAAGCTCTGTGTACTGCGAGCGCTGCTACTCGCAGCTGAGAAGGACCGTGGAGCTAGCGGCGAATTCGGAGAGCTCTTCGCTGCACTGCGCCGCTCGCAAGCGCCTTCGTTCTTCGCCTTCTGCCGTCCGGCGAGAGCTGAACTCCAGCGGTCAGTTGCAGCTCTGCCCAACAGCGTGTTCTCGGTTCTGCGGGCAAGCACGCCCTCTTGCCTTGGCCCCGAGAGCAAAGTCCCGAGCGAGCACTCGACTCAGTGCAATGCACCCGGAAGGACGCTCTCGCTCGCCTTTCAAGGAGCGATTCCTAACAGCAGAAGCAGCAGAGGCACAAACTGCACGACGAGAGGGGACAACGTAGAACACGTCTCTGTCCTGGCACATTTGCGTGTGCGATACTTCCCTCCGGCTCTTCGGGCCTTGCGAAGCTCTGTGTACTGCGAGCGCTGCTACTCGCAGCTGAGAAGGACCGTGGAGCTAGCGGCGAATTCGGAGAGCTCTTCGCTGCACTGCGCCGCTCGCAAGCGGCTTCGTTCTTCGCCTTCTGCCGTCCGGCGAGAGCTGAACTCCAGCGGTCAGTTGCAGCTCTGCCCAACAGCGTGTTCTCGGTTCTGCGGGCAAGCACGCCCTCTTGCCTTGGCCCCGAGAGCAAAGTCCCGAGCGAGCACTCGACTCAGTGCAATGCACCCGGAAGGACGCTCTCGCTCGCCTTTCAAGGAGCGATTCCTAACAGCAGAAGCAGCAGAGGCACAAACTGCACGACGAGAGGGGACAACGTAGAACACGTCTCTGTCCTGGCACATTTGCGTGTGCGATACTTCCCTCCGGCTCTTCGGGCCTTGCGAAGCTCTGTGTACTGCGAGCGCTGCTACTCGCAGCTGAGAAGGACCGTGGAGCTAGCGGCGAATTCGGAGAGCTCTTCGCTGCACTGCGCCGCTCGCAAGCGCCTTCGTTCTTCGCCTTCTGCCGTCCGGCGAGAGCTGAACTCCAGCGGTCAGTTGCAGCTCTGCCCAACAGCGTGTTCTCGGTTCTGCGGGCAAGCACGCCCTCTTGCCTTGGCCCCGAGAGCAAAGTCCCGAGCGAGCACTCGACTCAGTGCAATGCACCCGGAAGGACGCTCTCGCTCGCCTTTCAAGGAGCGATTCCTAACAGCAGAAGCAGCAGAGGCACAAACTGCACGACGAGAGGGGACAACGTAGAACACGTCTCTGTCCTGGCACATTTGCGTGAGCGATACTTCCCTCCGGGTCTTCGGGCCTTGCGAAGCTCTGTGTACTGCGAGCGCTGCTACTCGCAGCTGAGAAGGACCGTGGAGCTAGCGGCGAATTCGTAGAGCTCTTCGCTGCACTGCGCCGCTCGCAAGCGGCTTCGTTCTTCGCCTTCTGCCGTCCGGCGAGAGCTGAACTCCAGCGGTCAGTTGCAGCTCTGCCCAACAGCGTGTTCTCGGTTCTGCGGGCAAGCACGCCCTCTTGCCTTGGCCGCGAGAGCAAAGTCCCGAGCGAGCACTCGACTCAGTGCAATGCACCCGGAAGGACGCTCTCGCTCGCCTTTCAAGGAGCGATTCCTAACAGCAGAAGCAGCAGAGGCACAAACTGCACGACGAGAGGGGACAACGTAGAACACGTCTCTGTCCTGGCACATTTTCGTGAGCGATACTTCCCTCCGGCTCTTCGGGCCTTGCGAAGCTCTGTGTACTGAGAGCGCTGCTACTCGCAGCTGAGAAGGACCGTGGAGCTAGCGGCGAATTCGGAGAGCTCTTCGCTGCACTGCGCCGCTCGCAAGCGGCTTCGTTCTTCGCCTTCTGCCGTCCGGCGAGAGCTGAACTCCAGCGGTCAGTTGCAGCTCTGCCCAACAGCGTGTTCTCGGTTCTGCGGGCAAGCACGCCCTCTTGCCTTGGCCCCGAGAGCAAAGTCCCGAGCGAGCACTCGACTCAGTGCAATGCACCCGGAAGGACGCTCTCGCTCGCCTTTCAAGGAGCGATTCCTAACAGCAGAAGCAGCAGAGGCACAAACTGCACGACGAGAGGGGACAACGTAGAACACGTCTCTGTCCTGGCACATTTTCGTGTGCGATACTTCCCTCCGGGTCTTCGGTTCTTGCGAAGCTCTGTGTACTGCGAGCGCTGCTACTCGCAGCTGAGAAGGACCGTGGAGCTAGCGGCGAATTCGGAGAGCTCTTCGCTGCACTGCGCCGCTCGCAAGCGGCTTCGTTCTTCGCCTTCTGCCGTCCGGCGAGAGCTGAACTCCAGCGGTCAGTTGCAGCTCTGCCCAACAGCGTGTTCTCGGTTCTGCGGGCAAGCACGCCCTCTTGCCTTGGCCCCGAGAGCAAAGTCCCGAGCGAGCACTCGACTCAGTGCAATGCACCCGGAAGGACGCTCTCGCTCGCCTTTCAAGGAGCGATTCCTAACAGCAGAAGCAGCAGAGGCACAAACTGCACGACGAGAGGGGACAACGTAGAACACGTCTCTGTCCTGGCACATTTGCGTGTGCGATACTTCCCTCCGGCTCTTCGGGCCTTGCGAAGCTCTGTGTACTGCGAGAGCTGCTACTCGCAGCTGAGAAGGACCGTGGAGCTAGCGGCGAATTCGGAGAGCTCTTCGCTGCACTGCGCCGCTCGCAAGCGGCTTCGTTCTTCGCCTTCTGCCGTCCGGCGAGAGCTGAACTCCAGCGGTCAGTTGCAGCTCTGCCCAACAGCGTGTTCTCGGTTCTGCGGGCAAGCACGCCCTCTTGCCTTGGCCCCGAGAGCAAAGTCCCGAGCGAGCACTCGACTCAGTGCAATGCACCCGGAAGGACGCTCTCGCTCGCCTTTCAAGGAGCGATTCCTAACAGCAGAAGCAGCAGAGGCACAAACTGCACGACGAGAGGGGACAACGTAGAACACGTCTCTGTCCTGGCACATTTGCGTGTGCGATACTTCCCTCCGGCTCTTCGGGCCTTGCGAAGCTCTGTGTACTGCGAGCGCTGCTACTCGCAGCTGAGAAGGACCGTGGAGCTAGCGGCGAATTCGGAGAGCTCTTCGCTGCACTGCGCCGCTCGCAAGCGCCTTCGTTCTTCGCCTTCTGCCGTCCGGCGAAGGCTGAACTCCAGCGGTCAGTTGCAGCTCTGCCCAACAGCGTGTTCTCGGTTCTGCGGGCAAGCACGCCCTCTTGCCTTGGCCCCGAGAGCAAAGTCCCGAGCGAGCACTCGACTCAGTGCAATGCACCCGGAAGGACGCTCTCGCTCGCCTTTCAAGGAGCGATTCCTAACAGCAGAAGCAGCAGAGGCACAAACTGCACGACGAGAGGGGACAACGTAGAACACGTCTCTGTCCTGGCACATTTGCGTGTGCGATACTTCCCTCCGGCTCTTCGGGCCTTGCGAAGCTCTGTGTACTGCGAGCGCTGCTTACTCGCAGCTGAGAAGGACCGTGGAGCTAGCGGCGAATTCGGAGAGCTCTTCGCTGCACTGCGCCGCTCGCAAGCGCCTTCGTTCTTCGCCTTCTGCCGTCCGGCGAGAGCTGAACTCCAGCGGTCAGTTGCAGCTCTGCCCAACAGCGTGTTCTCGGTTCTGCGGGCAAGCACGCCCTCTTGCCTTGGCCCCGAGAGCAAAGTCCCGAGCGAGCACTCGACTCAGTGCAATGCACCCGGAAGGACGCTCTCGCTCGCCTTTCAAGGAGCGATTCCTAACAGCAGAAGCAGCAGAGGCACAAACTGCACGACGAGAGGGGACAACGTAGAACACGTCTCTGTCCTGGCACATTTGCGTGAGCGATACTTCCCTCCGGGTCTTCGGGCCTTGCGAAGCTCTGTGTACTGCGAGCGCTGCTACTCGCAGCTGAGAAGGACCGTGGAGCTAGCGGCGAATTCGTAGAGCTCTTCGCTGCACTGCGCCGCTCGCAAGCGGCTTCGTTCTTCGCCTTCTGCCGTCCGGCGAGAGCTGAACTCCAGCGGTCAGTTGCAGCTCTGCCCAACAGCGTGTTCTCGGTTCTGCGGGCAAGCACGCCCTCTTGCCTTGGCCGCGAGAGCAAAGTCCCGAGCGAGCACTCGACTCAGTGCAATGCACCCGGAAGGACGCTCTCGCTCGCCTTTCAAGGAGCGATTCCTAACAGCAGAAGCAGCAGAGGCACAAACTGCACGACGAGAGGGGACAACGTAGAACACGTCTCTGTCCTGCACATTTTCGTGTGCGATACTTCCCTCCGGCTCTTCGGGCCTTGCGAAGCTCTGTGTACTGCGAGCGCTGCTACTCGCAGCTGAGAAGGACCGTGGAGCTAGCGGCGAATTCGGAGAGCTCTTCGCTGCACTGCGCCGCTCGCAAGCGCCTTCGTTCTTCGCCTTCTGCCGTCCGGCGAGAGCTGAACTCCAGCGGTCAGTTGCAGCTCTGCCCAACAGCGTGTTCTCGGTTCTGCGGGCAAGCACGCCCTCTTGCCTTGGCCCCGAGAGCAAAGTCCCGAGCGAGCTCTCGACTCAGTGCAATGCACCCGGAAGAACGCTCTCGCTCGCCTTTCAAGGAGCGATTCCTAACAGCAGAAGCAGCAGAGGCACAAACTGCACGACGAGAAGGGACAACGTAGAACACGTCTCTGTCCTGGCACATTTTCGTGTGCGATACTTCCCTCCGGGTCTTCGGTTCTTGCGAAGCTCTGTGTACTGAGAGCGCTGCTACTCGCAGCTGAGAAGGACCGTGGAGCTAGCGGCGAATTCGGAGAGCTCTTCGCTGCACTGCGCCGCTCTCAAGCGGCTTCGTTCTTCGCCTTCTGCCGTCCGGCGAGAGCTGAACTCCAGCGGTCAGTTGCAGCTCTGCCCAACAGCGTGTTCTCGGTTCTGCGGGCAAGCACGCCCTCTTGCCTTGGCCCCGAGAGCAAAGTCCCGAGCGAGCACTCGACTCAGTGCAATGCACCCGGAAGGACGCTCTCGCTCGCCTTTCAAGGAGCGATTCCTAACAGCAGAAGCAGCAGAGGCACAAACTGCACGACGAGAGGGGACAACGTAGAACACGTCTCTGTCCTGGCACATTTGCGTGTGCGATACTTCCCTCCGGCTCTTCGGGCCTTGCGAAGCTCTGTGTACTGCGAGCGCTGCTACTCGCAGCTGAGAAGGACCGTGGAGCTAGCGGCGAATTCGGAGAGCTCTTCGCTGCACTGCGCCGCTCGCAAGCGCCTTCGTTCTTCGCCTTCTGCCGTCCGGCGAGAGCTGAACTCCAGCGGTCAGTTGCAGCTCTGCCCAACAGCGTGTTCTCGGTTCTGCGGGAAGCACGCCCTCTTGCCTTGGCCCCGAGAGCAAAGTCCCGAGCGAGCACTCGACTCAGTGCAATGCACCCGGAAGGACGCTCTCGCTCGCCTTTCAAGGAGCGATTCCTAACAGCAGAAGCAGCAGAGGCACAAACTGCACGACGAGAGGGGACAACGTAGAACACGTCTCTGTCCTGGCACATTTGCGTGTGCGATACTTCCCTCCGGCTCTTCGGGCCTTGCGAAGCTCTGTGTACTGCGAGAGCTGCTACTCGCAGCTGAGAAGGACCGTGGAGCTAGCGGCGAATTCGGAGAGCTCTTCGCTGCACTGCGCCGCTCGCAAGCGGCTTCGTTCTTCGCCTTCTGCCGTCCGGCGAGAGCTGAACTCCAGCGGTCAGTTGCAGCTCTGCCCAACAGCGTGTTCTCGGTTCTGCGGGCAAGCACGCCCTCTTGCCTTGGCCCCGAGAGCAAAGTCCCGAGCGAGCACTCGACTCAGTGCAATGCACCCGGAAGGACGCTCTCGCTCGCCTTTCAAGGAGCGATTCCTAACAGCAGAAGCAGCAGAGGCACAAACTGCACGACGAGAAGGGGACAACGTAGAACACGTCTCTGTCCTGGCACATTTGCGTGAGCGATACTTCCCTCCGGCTCTTCGGGCCTTACGAAGCTCTGTGTACTGCGAGCGCTGCTACTCGCAGCTGAGAAGGACCGTGGAGCTAGCGGCGAATTCGGAGAGCTCTTCGCTGCACTGCGCCGCTCGCAAGCGGCTTCGTTCTTCGCCTTCTGCCGTCCGGCGAGAGCTGAACTCCAGCGGTCCGTTGCAGCTCTGCCCAACAGCGTGTTCTCGGTTCTGCGGGCAAGCACGCCCTCTTGCCTTGGCCCCGAGAGCAAAGTCCCGAGCGAGCACTCGACTCAGTGCAATGCACCCGGAAGGACGCTCTCGCTCGCCTTTCAAGGAGCGATTCCTAACAGCAGAAGCAGCAGAGGCACAAACTGCACGACGAGAGGGGACAACGTAGAACACGTCTCTGTCCTGGCACATTTGCGTGTGCGATACTTCCCTCCGGCTCTTCGGGCCTTGCGAAGCTCTGTGTACTGCGAGCGCTGCTACTCGCAGCTGAGAAGGACCGTGGAGCTAGCGGCGAATTCGGAGAGCTCTTCGCTGCACTGCGCCCTCGCAAGCGGCTTCGTTCTTCGCCTTCTGCCGTCCGGCGAAGGCTGAACTCCAGCGGTCAGTTGCAGCTCTGCCCAACAGCGTGTTCTCGGTTCTGCGGGCAAGCACGCCCTCTTGCCTTGGCCCCGAGAGCAAAGTCCCGAGCGAGCACTCGACTCAGTGCAATGCACCCGGAAGGACGCTCTCGCTCGCCTTTCAAGGAGCGATTCCTAACAGCAGAAGCAGCAGAGGCACAAACTGCACGACGAGAGGGGACAACGTAGAACACGTCTCTGTCCTGGCACATTTGCGTGTGCGATACTTCCCTCCGGCTCTTCGGGCCTTGCGAAGCTCTGTGTACTGCGAGCGCTGCTACTCGCAGCTGAGAAGGACCGTGGAGCTAGCGGCGAATTCGGAGAGCTCTTCGCTGCACTGCGCCGCTCGCAAGCGGCTTCGTTCTTCGCCTTCTGCCGTCCGGCGAGAGCTGAACTCCAGCGGTCAGTTGCAGCTCTGCCCAACAGCGTGTTCTCGGTTCTGGGGGAAGCACGCCCTCTTGCCTTGGCCCCGAGAGCAAAGTCCCGAGCGAGCACTCGACTCAGTGCAATGCACCCGGAAGGACGCTCTCGCTCGCCTTTCAAGGAGCGATTCCTAACAGCAGAAGCAGCAGAGGCACAAACTGCACGACGAGAGGGGACAACGTAGAACACGTCTCTGTCCTGGCACATTTGCGTGTGCGATACTTCCCTCCGGCTCTTCGGGCCTTGCGAAGCTCTGTGTACTGCGAGAGCAGCTACTCGCAGCTGAGAAGGACCGTGGAGCTAGCGGCGAATTCGGAGAGCTCTTCGCTGCACTGCGCCGCTCGCAAGCGGCTTCGTTCTTCGCCTTCTGCCGTCCGGCGAGAGCTGAACTCCAGCGGTCAGTTGCAGCTCTGCCCAACAGCGTGTTCTCGGTTCTGCGGGCAAGCACGCCCTCTTGCCTTGGCCGCGAGAGCAAAGTCCCGAGCGAGCACTCGACTCAGTGCAATGCACCCGGAAGGACGCTCTCGCTCGCCTTTCAAGGAGCGATTCCTAACAGCAGAAGCAGCAGAGGCACAAACTGCACGACGAGAAGGGACAACGTAGAACACGTCTCTGTCCTGGCACATTTGCGTGAGCGATACTTCCCTCCGGCTCTTCGGGCCTTACGAAGCTCTGTGTACTGCGAGCGCTGCTACTCGCAGCTGAGAAGGACCGTGGAGCTAGCGGCGAATTCGGAGAGCTCTTCGCTGCACTGCGCCGCTCGCAAGCGGCTTCGTTCTTCGCCTTCTGCCGTCCGGCGAGAGCTGAACTCCAGCGGTCCGTTGCAGCTCTGCCCAACAGCGTGTTCTCGGTTCTGCGGGCAAGCACGCCCTCTTGCCTTGGCCCCGAGAGCAAAGTCCCGAGCGAGCACTCGACTCAGTGCAATGCACCCGGAAGGACGCTCTCGCTCGCCTTTCAAGGAGCGATTCCTAACAGCAGAAGCAGCAGAGGCACAAACTGCACGACGAGAGGGGACAACGTAGAACACGTCTCTGTCCTGGCACATTTGCGTGTGCGATACTTCCCTCCGGCTCTTCGGGCCTTGCGAAGCTCTGTGTACTGCGAGCGCTGCTACTCGCAGCTGAGAAGGACCGTGGAGCTAGCGGCGAATTCGGAGAGCTCTTCGCTGCACTGCGCCGCTCGCAAGCGGCTTCGTTCTTCGCCTTCTGCCGTCCGGCGAGAGCTGAACTCCAGCGGTCAGTTGCAGCTCTGCCCAACAGCGTGTTCTCGGTTCTGCGGGCAAGCACGCCCTCTTGCCTTGGCCCGAGAGCAAAGTCCCGAGCGAGCTCTCGACTCAGTGCAATGCACCCGGAAGGACGCTCTCGCTCGCCTTTCAAGGAGCGATTCCTAACAGCAGAAGCAGCAGAGGCACAAACTGCACGACGAGAACGGACAACGTAGAACACGTCTCTGTCCTGGCACATTTTCGTGTGCGATACTTCCCTCCGGGTCTTCGGTTCTTGCGAAGCTCTGTGTACTGCGAGCGCTGCTACTCGCAGCTGAGAAGGACCGTGGAGCTAGCGGCGAATTCGGAGAGCTCTTCGCTGCACTGCGCCGCTCGCAAGCGGCTTCGTTCTTCGCCTTCTGCCGTCCGGCGAGAGCTGAACTCCAGCGGTCAGTTGCAGCTCTGCCCAACAGCGTGTTCTCGGTTCTGCGGGCAAGCACGCCCTCTTGCCTTGGCCCCGAGAGCAAAGTCCCGAGCGAGCACTCGACTCAGTGCAATGCACCCGGAAGGACGCTCTCGCTCGCCTTTCAAGGAGCGATTCCTAACAGCAGAAGCAGCAGAGGCACAAACTGCACGACGAGAGGGGACACCGTAGAACACGTCTCTGTCCTGGCACATTTGCGTGTGCGATACTTCCCTCCGGCTCTTCGGGCCTTGCGAAGCTCTGTGTACTGCGAGAGCTGCTACTCGCAGCTGAGAAGGACCGTGGAGCTAGCGGCGAATTCGGAGAGCTCTTCGCTGCACTGCGCCGCTCGCAAGCGGCTTCGTTCTTCGCCTTCTGCCGTCCGGCGAGAGCTGAACTCCAGCGGTCAGTTGCAGCTCTGCCCAACAGCGTGTTCTCGGTTCTGCGGGCAAGCACGCCCTCTTGCCTTGGCCCCGAGAGCAAAGTCCCGAGCGAGCACTCGACTCAGTGCAATGCACCCGGAAGGACGCTCTCGCTCGCCTTTCAAGGAGCGATTCCTAACAGCAGAAGCAGCAGAGGCACAAACTGCACGACGAGAGGGGACAACGTAGAACACGTCTCTGTCCTGGCACATTTGCGTGTGCGATACTTCCCTCCGGCTCTTCGGGCCTTGCGAAGCTCTGTGTACTGCGAGCGCTGCTACTCGCAGCTGAGAAGGACCGTGGAGCTAGCGGCGAATTCGGAGAGCTCTTCGCTGCACTGCGCCGCTCGCAAGCGCCTTCGTTCTTCGCCTTCTGCCGTCCGGCGAAGGCTGAACTCCAGCGGTCAGTTGCAGCTCTGCCCAACAGCGTGTTCTCGGTTCTGCGGGCAAGCACGCCCTCTTGCCTTGGCCCCGAGAGCAAAGTCCCGAGCGAGCACTCGACTCAGTGCAATGCACCCGGAAGGACGCTCTCGCTCGCCTTTCAAGGAGCGATTCCTAACAGCAGAAGCAGCAGAGGCACAAACTGCACGACGAGAGGGGACAACGTAGAACACGTCTCTGTCCTGGCACATTTGCGTGTGCGATACTTCCCTCCGGCTCTTCGGGCCTTGCGAAGCTCTGTGTACTGCGAGCGCTGCTACTCGCAGCTGAGAAGGACCGTGGAGCTAGCGGCGAATTCGGAGAGCTCTTCGCTGCACTGCGCCGCTCGCAAGCGGCTTCGTTCTTCGCCTTCTGCCGTCCGGCGAGAGCTGAACTCCAGCGGTCAGTTGCAGCTCTGCCCAACAGCGTGTTCTCGGTTCTGCGGGCAAGCACGCCCTCTTGCCTTGGCCCCGAGAGCAAAGTCCCGAGCGAGCACTCGACTCAGTGCAATGCACCCGGAAGGACGCTCTCGCTCGCCTTTCAAGGAGCGATTCCTAACAGCAGAAGCAGCAGAGGCACAAACTGCACGACGAGAAGGGACAACGTAGAACACGTCTCTGTCCTGGCACATTTGCGTGTGCGATACTTCCCTCCGGGTCTTCGGGCCTTGCGAAGCTCTGTGTACTGCGAGCGCTGCTACTCGCAGCTGAGAAGGACCGTGGAGCTAGCGGCGAATTCGTAGAGCTCTTCGCTGCACTGCGCCGCTCGCAAGCGGCTTCGTTCTTCGCCTTCTGCCGTCCGGCGAGAGCTGAACTCCAGCGGTCAGTTGCAGCTCTGCCCAACAGCGTGTTCTCGGTTCTGCGGGCAAGCACGCCCTCTTGCCTTGGCCCCGAGAGCAAAGTCCCGAGCGAGCACTCGACTCAGTGCAATGCACCCGGAAGGACGCTCTCGCTCGCCTTTCAAGGAGCGATTCCTAACAGCAGAAGCAGCAGAGGCACAAACTGCACGACGAGAGGGGACAACGTAGAACACGTCTCTGTCCTGGCACATTTTCGTGAGCGATACTTCCCTCCGGGTCTTCGGGCCTTGCGAAGCTCTGTGTACTGCGAGCGCTGCTACTCGCAGCTGAGAAGGACCGTGGAGCTAGCGGCGAATTCGTAGAGCTCTTCGCTGCACTGCGCCGCTCGCAAGCGGCTTCGTTCTTCGCCTTCTGCCGTCCGGCGAGAGCTGAACTCCAGCGGTCAGTTGCAGCTCTGCCCAACAGCGTGTTCTCGGTTCTGCGGGCAAGCACGCCCTCTTGCTTGGCCGCGAGAGCAAAGTCCCGAGCGAGCACTCGACTCAGTGCAATGCACCCGGAAGGACGCTCTCGCTCGCCTTTCAAGGAGCGATTCCTAACAGCAGAAGCAGCAGAGGCACAAACTGCACGACGAGAGGGGACAACGTAGAACACGTCTCTGTCCTGGCACATTTTCGTGAGCGATACTTCCCTCCGGGTCTTCGGGCCTTGCGAAGCTCTGTGTACTGCGAGCGCTGCTACTCGCAGCTGAGAAGGACCGTGGAGCTAGCGGCGAATTCGTAGAGCTCTTCGCTGCACTGCGCCGCTCGCAAGCGGCTTCGTTCTTCGCCTTCTGCCGTCCGGCGAGAGCTGAACTCCAGCGGTCAGTTGCAGCTCTGCCCAACAGCGTGTTCTCGGTTCTGCGGGCAAGCACGCCCTCTTGCCTTGGCCGCGAGAGCAAAGTCCCGAGCGAGCACTCGACTCAGTGCAATGCACCCGGAAGGACGCTCTCGCTCGCCTTTCAAGGAGCGATTCCTAACAGCAGAAGCAGCAGAGGCACAAACTGCACGACGAGAGGGGACAACGTAGAACACGTCTCTGTCCTGGCACATTTGCGTGTGCGATACTTCCCTCCGGCTCTTCGGGCCTTGCGAAGCTCTGTGTACTGCGAGCGCTGCTACTCGCAGCTGAGAAGGACCGTGGAGCTAGCGGCGAATTCGGAGAGCTCTTCGCTGCACTGCGCCGCTCGCAAGCGCCTTCGTTCTTCGCCTTCTGCCGTCCGGCGAGAGCTGAACTCCAGCGGTCAGTTGCAGCTCTGCCCAACAGCGTGTTCTCGGTTCTGCGGGCAAGCACGCCCTCTTGCCTTGGCCCCGAGAGCAAAGTCCCGAGCGAGCTCTCGACTCAGTGCAATGCACCCGGAAGAACGCTCTCGCTCGCCTTTCAAGGAGCGATTCCTAACAGCAGAAGCAGCAGAGGCACAAACTGCACGACGAGAAGGGACAACGTAGAACACGTCTCTGTCCTGGCACATTTTCGTGTGCGATACTTCCCTCCGGGTCTTCGGTTCTTGCGAAGCTCTGTGTACTGAGAGCGCTGCTACTCGCAGCTGAGAAGGACCGTGGAGCTAGCGGCGAATTCGGAGAGCTCTTCGCTGCACTGCGCCGCTCTCAAGCGGCTTCGTTCTTCGCCTTCTGCCGTCCGGCGAGAGCTGAACTCCAGCGGTCAGTTGCAGCTCTGCCCAACAGCGTGTTCTCGGTTCTGCGGGCAAGCACGCCCTCTTGCCTTGGCCCCGAGAGCAAAGTCCCGAGCGAGCACTCGACTCAGTGCAATGCACCCGGAAGGACGCTCTCGCTCGCCTTTCAAGGAGCGATTCCTAACAGCAGAAGCAGCAGAGGCACAAACTGCACGACGAGAGGGGACAACGTAGAACACGTCTCTGTCCTGGCACATTTGCGTGTGCGATACTTCCCTCCGGCTCTTCGGGCCTTGCGAAGCTCTGTGTACTGCGAGCGCTGCTACTCGCAGCTGAGAAGGACCGTGGAGCTAGCGGCGAATTCGGAGAGCTCTTCGCTGCACTGCGCCGCTCGCAAGCGCCTTCGTTCTTCGCCTTCTGCCGTCCGGCGAGAGCTGAACTCCAGCGGTCAGTTGCAGCTCTGCCCAACAGCGTGTTCTCGG
Source organism: Sturnus vulgaris (assembly GCF_052056855.1). Lineage (NCBI taxonomy): Eukaryota > Metazoa > Chordata > Aves > Passeriformes > Sturnidae > Sturnus > Sturnus vulgaris. The sequence goes on along the minus strand of NC_142244.1, from coordinate 27,405,574 downwards.
TTCTGCGGGCAAGCACGCCCTCTTGCCTTGGCCCCGAGAGCAAAGTCCCGAGCGAGCTCTCGACTCAGTGCAATGCACCCGGAAGAACGCTCTCGCTCGCCTTTCAAGGAGCGATTCCTAACAGCAGAAGCAGCAGAGGCACAAACTGCACGACGAGAAGGGACAACGTAGAACACGTCTCTGTCCTGGCACATTTTCGTGTGCGATACTTCCCTCCGGGTCTTCGGTTCTTGCGAAGCTCTGTGTACTGAGAGCGCTGCTACTCGCAGCTGAGAAGGACCGTGGAGCTAGCGGCGAATTCGGAGAGCTCTTCGCTGCACTGCGCCGCTCTCAAGCGGCTTCGTTCTTCGCCTTCTGCCGTCCGGCGAGAGCTGAACTCCAGCGGTCAGTTGCAGCTCTGCCCAACAGCGTGTTCTCGGTTCTGCGGGCAAGCACGCCCTCTTGCCTTGGCCCCGAGAGCAAAGTCCCGAGCGAGCACTCGACTCAGTGCAATGCACCCGGAAGGACGCTCTCGCTCGCCTTTCAAGGAGCGATTCCTAACAGCAGAAGCAGCAGAGGCACAAACTGCACGACGAGAGGGGACAACGTAGAACACGTCTCTGTCCTGGCACATTTGCGTGTGCGATACTTCCCTCCGGCTCTTCGGGCCTTGCGAAGCTCTGTGTACTGCGAGCGCTGCTACTCGCAGCTGAGAAGGACCGTGGAGCTAGCGGCGAATTCGGAGAGCTCTTCGCTGCACTGCGCCGCTCGCAAGCGGCTTCGTTCTTCGCCTTCTGCCGTCCGGCGAGAGCTGAACTCCAGCGGTCAGTTGCAGCTCTGCCCAACAGCGTGTTCTCGGTTCTGGGGGAAGCACGCCCTCTTGCCTTGGCCCCGAGAGCAAAGTCCCGAGCGAGCACTCGACTCAGTGCAATGCACCCGGAAGGACGCTCTCGCTCGCCTTTCAAGGAGCGATTCCTAACAGCAGAAGCAGCAGAGGCACAAACTGCACGACGAGAGGGGACAACGTAGAACACGTCTCTGTCCTGGCACATTTGCGTGTGCGATACTTCCCTCCGGCTCTTCGGGCCTTGCGAAGCTCTGTGTACTGCGAGAGCAGCTACTCGCAGCTTAGAAGGACCGTGGAGCTAGCGGCGAATTCGGAGAGCTCTTCGCTGCACTGCGCCGCTCGCAAGCGGCTTCGTTCTTCGCCTTCTGCCGTCCGGCGAGAGCTGAACTCCAGCGGTCAGTTGCAGCTCTGCCCAACAGCGTGTTCTCGGTTCTGCGGGCAAGCACGCCCTCTTGCCTTGGCCGCGAGAGCAAAGTCCCGAGCGAGCACTCGACTCAGTGCAATGCACCCGGAAGGACGCTCTCGCTCGCCTTTCAAGGAGCGATTCCTAACAGCAGAAGCAGCAGAGGCACAAACTGCACGACGAGAAGGGACAACGTAGAACACGTCTCTGTCCTGGCACATTTTCGTGAGCGATACTTCCCTCCGGCTCTTCGGGCCTTACGAAGCTCTGTGTACTGCGAGCGCTGCTACTCGCAGCTGAGAAGGACCGTGGAGCTAGCGGCGAATTCGGAGAGCTCTTCGCTGCACTGCGCCGCTCGCAAGCGGCTTCGTTCTTCGCCTTCTGCCGTCCGGCGAGAGCTGAACTCCAGCGGTCCGTTGCAGCTCTGCCCAACAGCGTGTTCTCGGTTCTGCGGGCAAGCACGCCCTCTTGCCTTGGCCCCGAGAGCAAAGTCCCGAGCGAGCACTCGACTCAGTGCAATGCACCCGAAGGACGCTCTCGCTCGCCTTTCAAGGAGCGATTCCTAACAGCAGAAGCAGCAGAGGCACAAACTGCACGACGAGAGGGGACAACGTAGAACACGTCTCTGTCCTGGCACATTTGCGTGTGCGATACTTCCCTCCGGCTCTTCGGGCCTTGCGAAGCTCTGTGTACTGCGAGCGCTGCTACTCGCAGCTGAGAAGGACCGTGGAGCTAGCGGCGAATTCGGAGAGCTCTTCGCTGCACTGCGCCGCTCGCAAGCGCCTTCGTTCTTCGCCTTCTGCCGTCCGGCGAAGGCTGAACTCCAGCGGTCAGTTGCAGCTCTGCCCAACAGCGTGTTCTCGGTTCTGCGGGCAAGCACGCCCTCTTGCCTTGGCCCCGAGAGCAAAGTCCCGAGCGAGCACTCGACTCAGTGCAATGCACCCGGAAGGACGCTCTCGCTCGCCTTTCAAGGAGCGATTCCTAACAGCAGAAGCAGCAGAGGCACAAACTGCACGACGAGAGGGGACAACGTAGAACACGTCTCTGTCCTGGCACATTTGCGTGTGCGATACTTCCCTCCGGCTCTTCGGGCCTTGCGAAGCTCTGTGTACTGCGAGCGCTGCTACTCGCAGCTGAGAAGGACCGTGGAGCTAGCGGCGAATTCGGAGAGCTCTTCGCTGCACTGCGCCGCTCGCAAGCGGCTTCGTTCTTCGCCTTCTGCCGTCCGGCGAGAGCTGAACTCCAGCGGTCAGTTGCAGCTCTGCCCAACAGCGTGTTCTCGGTTCTGGGGGAAGCACGCCCTCTTGCCTTGGCCCCGAGAGCAAAGTCCCGAGCGAGCACTCGACTCAGTGCAATGCACCCGGAAGGACGCTCTCGCTCGCCTTTCAAGGAGCGATTCCTAACAGCAGAAGCAGCAGAGGCACAAACTGCACGACGAGAGGGGACAACGTAGAACACGTCTCTGTCCTGGCACATTTGCGTGTGCGATACTTCCCTCCGGCTCTTCGGGCCTTGCGAAGCTCTGTGTACTGCGAGAGCAGCTACTCGCAGCTTAGAAGGACCGTGGAGCTAGCGGCGAATTCGGAGAGCTCTTCGCTGCACTGCGCCGCTCGCAAGCGGCTTCGTTCTTCGCCTTCTGCCGTCCGGCGAGAGCTGAACTCCAGCGGTCAGTTGCAGCTCTGCCCAACAGCGTGTTCTCGGTTCTGCGGGCAAGCACGCCCTCTTGCCTTGGCCGCGAGAGCAAAGTCCCGAGCGAGCACTCGACTCAGTGCAATGCACCCGGAAGGACGCTCTCGCTCGCCTTTCAAGGAGCGATTCCTAACAGCAGAAGCAGCAGAGGCACAAACTGCACGACGAGAAGGGACAACGTAGAACACGTCTCTGTCCTGGCACATTTTCGTGAGCGATACTTCCCTCCGGCTCTTCGGGCCTTACGAAGCTCTGTGTACTGCGAGCGCTGCTACTCGCAGCTGAGAAGGACCGTGGAGCTAGCGGCGAATTCGGAGAGCTCTTCGCTGCACTGCGCCGCTCGCAAGCGGCTTCGTTCTTCGCCTTCTGCCGTCCGGCGAGAGCTGAACTCCAGCGGTCCGTTGCAGCTCTGCCCAACAGCGTGTTCTCGGTTCTGCGGGCAAGCACGCCCTCTTGCCTTGGCCCCGAGAGCAAAGTCCCGAGCGAGCACTCGACTCAGTGCAATGCACCCGGAAGGACGCTCTCGCTCGCCTTTCAAGGAGCGATTCCTAACAGCAGAAGCAGCAGAGGCACAAACTGCACGACGAGAGGGGACAACGTAGAACACGTCTCTGTCCTGGCACATTTGCGTGTGCGATACTTCCCTCCGGCTCTTCGGGCCTTGCGAAGCTCTGTGTACTGCGAGCGCTGCTACTCGCAGCTGAGAAGGACCGTGGAGCTAGCGGCGAATTCGTAGAGCTCTTCGCTGCACTGCGCCGCTCGCAAGCGGCTTCGTTCTTCGCCTTCTGCCGTCCGGCGAGAGCTGAACTCCAGCGGTCAGTTGCAGCTCTGCCCAACAGCGTGTTCTCGGTTCTGCGGGCAAGCACGCCCTCTTGCCTTGGCCCCGAGAGCAAAGTCCCGAGCGAGCTCTCGACTCAGTGCAATGCACCCGGAAGGACGCTCTCGCTCGCCTTTCAAGGAGCGATTCCTAACAGCAGAAGCAGCAGAGGCACAAACTGCACGACGAGAACGGACAACGTAGAACACGTCTCTGTCCTGGCACATTTTCGTGTGCGATACTTCCCTCCGGGTCTTCGGTTCTTGCGAAGCTCTGTGTACTGCGAGCGCTGCTACTCGCAGCTGAGAAGGACCGTGGAGCTAGCGGCGAATTCGGAGAGCTCTTCGCTGCACTGCGCCGCTCGCAAGCGCCTTCGTTCTTCGCCTTCTGCCGTCCGGCGAGAGCTGAACTCCAGCGGTCAGTTGCAGCTCTGCCCAACAGCGTGTTCTCGGTTCTGCGGGCAAGCACGCCCTCTTGCCTTGGCCCCGAGAGCAAAGTCCCGAGCGAGCACTCGACTCAGTGCAATGCACCCGGAAGGACGCTCTCGCTCGCCTTTCAAGGAGCGATTCCTAACAGCAGAAGCAGCAGAGGCACAAACTGCACGACGAGAGGGGACACCGTAGAACACGTCTCTGTCCTGGCACATTTGCGTGTGCGATACTTCCCTCCGGCTCTTCGGGCCTTGCGAAGCTCTGTGTACTGCGAGAGCTGCTACTCGCAGCTGAGAAGGACCGTGGAGCTAGCGGCGAATTCGGAGAGCTCTTCGCTGCACTGCGCCGCTCGCAAGCGGCTTCGTTCTTCGCCTTCTGCCGTCCGGCGAGAGCTGAACTCCAGCGGTCAGTTGCAGCTCTGCCCAACAGCGTGTTCTCGGTTCTGCGGGCAAGCACGCCCTCTTGCCTTGGCCCCGAGAGCAAAGTCCCGAGCGAGCACTCGACTCAGTGCAATGCACCCGGAAGGACGCTCTCGCTCGCCTTTCAAGGAGCGATTCCTAACAGCAGAAGCAGCAGAGGCACAAACTGCACGACGAGAGGGGACAACGTAGAACACGTCTCTGTCCTGGCACATTTGCGTGTGCGATACTTCCCTCCGGCTCTTCGGGCCTTGCGAAGCTCTGTGTACTGCGAGCGCTGCTACTCGCAGCTGAGAAGGACCGTGGAGCTAGCGGCGAATTCGGAGAGCTCTTCGCTGCACTGCGCCGCTCGCAAGCGCCTTCGTTCTTCGCCTTCTGCCGTCCGGCGAAGGCTGAACTCCAGCGGTCAGTTGCAGCTCTGCCCAACAGCGTGTTCTCGGTTCTGCGGGCAAGCACGCCCTCTTGCCTTGGCCCCGAGAGCAAAGTCCCGAGCGAGCACTCGACTCAGTGCAATGCACCCGGAAGGACGCTCTCGCTCGCCTTTCAAGGAGCGATTCCTAACAGCAGAAGCAGCAGAGGCACAAACTGCACGACGAGAGGGGACAACGTAGAACACGTCTCTGTCCTGGCACATTTGCGTGTGCGATACTTCCCTCCGGCTCTTCGGGCCTTGCGAAGCTCTGTGTACTGCGAGCGCTGCTACTCGCAGCTGAGAAGGACCGTGGAGCTAGCGGCGAATTCGGAGAGCTCTTCGCTGCACTGCGCCGCTCGCAAGCGGCTTCGTTCTTCGCCTTCTGCCGTCCGGCGAGAGCTGAACTCCAGCGGTCAGTTGCAGCTCTGCCCAACAGCGTGTTCTCGGTTCTGCGGGCAAGCACGCCCTCTTGCCTTGGCCCCGAGAGCAAAGTCCCGAGCGAGCACTCGACTCAGTGCAATGCACCCGGAAGGACGCTCTCGCTCGCCTTTCAAGGAGCGATTCCTAACAGCAGAAGCAGCAGAGGCACAAACTGCACGACGAGAAGGGACAACGTAGAACACGTCTCTGTCCTGGCACATTTGCGTGTGCGATACTTCCCTCCGGGTCTTCGGGCCTTGCGAAGCTCTGTGTACTGCGAGCGCTGCTACTCGCAGCTGAGAAGGACCGTGGAGCTAGCGGCGAATTCGTAGAGCTCTTCGCTGCACTGCGCCGCTCGCAAGCGGCTTCGTTCTTCGCCTTCTGCCGTCCGGCGAGAGCTGAACTCCAGCGGTCAGTTGCAGCTCTGCCCAACAGCGTGTTCTCGGTTCTGCGGGCAAGCACGCCCTCTTGCCTTGGCCCCGAGAGCAAAGTCCCGAGCGAGCACTCGACTCAGTGCAATGCACCCGGAAGGACGCTCTCGCTCGCCTTTCAAGGAGCGATTCCTAACAGCAGAAGCAGCAGAGGCACAAACTGCACGACGAGAGGGGACAACGTAGAACACGTCTCTGTCCTGGCACATTTTCGTGAGCGATACTTCCCTCCGGGTCTTCGGGCCTTGCGAAGCTCTGTGTACTGCGAGCGCTGCTACTCGCAGCTGAGAAGGACCGTGGAGCTAGCGGCGAATTCGTAGAGCTCTTCGCTGCACTGCGCCGCTCGCAAGCGGCTTCGTTCTTCGCCTTCTGCCGTCCGGCGAGAGCTGAACTCCAGCGGTCAGTTGCAGCTCTGCCCAACAGCGTGTTCTCGGTTCTGCGGGCAAGCACGCCCTCTTGCTTTGGCCGCGAGAGCAAAGTCCCGAGCGAGCACTCGACTCAGTGCAATGCACCCGGAAGGACGCTCTCGCTCGCCTTTCAAGGAGCGATTCCTAACAGCAGAAGCAGCAGAGGCACAAACTGCACGACGAGAGGGGACAACGTAGAACACGTCTCTGTCCTGGCACATTTTCGTGAGCGATACTTCCCTCCGGGTCTTCGGGCCTTGCGAAGCTCTGTGTACTGCGAGCGCTGCTACTCGCAGCTGAGAAGGACCGTGGAGCTAGCGGCGAATTCGTAGAGCTCTTCGCTGCACTGCGCCGCTCGCAAGCGGCTTCGTTCTTCGCCTTCTGCCGTCCGGCGAGAGCTGAACTCCAGCGGTCAGTTGTAGCTCTGCCTAACAGCGTGTTCTCGGTTCTGCGGGCAAGCACGCCCTCTTGCCTTGGCCGCGAGAGCAAAGTCCCGAGCGAGCACTCGACTCAGTGCAATGCACCCGGAAGGACGCTCTCGCTCGCCTTTCAAGGAGCGATTCCTAACAGCAGAAGCAGCAGAGGCACAAACTGCACGACGAGAGGGGACAACGTAGAACACGTCTCTGTCCTGGCACATTTGCGTGTGCGATACTTCCCTCCGGCTCTTCGGGCCTTGCGAAGCTCTGTGTACTGCGAGCGCTGCTACTCGCAGCTGAGAAGGACCGTGGAGCTAGCGGCGAATTCGGAGAGCTCTTCGCTGCACTGCGCCGCTCGCAAGCGCCTTCGTTCTTCGCCTTCTGCCGTCCGGCGAAGGCTGAACTCCAGCGGTCAGTTGCAGCTCTGCCCAACAGCGTGTTCTCGGTTCTGCGGGCAAGCACGCCCTCTTGCCTTGGCCCCGAGAGCAAAGTCCCGAGCGAGCACTCGACTCAGTGCAATGCACCCGGAAGGACGCTCTCGCTCGCCTTTCAAGGAGCGATTCCTAACAGCAGAAGCAGCAGAGGCACAAACTGCACGACGAGAGGGGACAACGTAGAACACGTCTCTGTCCTGGCACATTTGCGTGTGCGATACTTCCCTCCGGCTCTTCGGGCCTTGCGAAGCTCTGTGTACTGCGAGCGCTGCTACTCGCAGCTGAGAAGGACCGTGGAGCTAGCGGCGAATTCGGAGAGCTCTTCGCTGCACTGCGCCGCTCGCAAGCGGCTTCGTTCTTCGCCTTCTGCCGTCCGGCGAGAGCTGAACTCCAGCGGTCAGTTGCAGCTCTGCCCAACAGCGTGTTCTCGGTTCTGCGGGCAAGCACGCCCTCTTGCCTTGGCCCCGAGAGCAAAGTCCCGAGCGAGCACTCGACTCAGTGCAATGCACCCGGAAGGACGCTCTCGCTCGCCTTTCAAGGAGCGATTCCTAACAGCAGAAGCAGCAGAGGCACAAACTGCACGACGAGAGGGGACAACGTAGAACACGTCTCTGTCCTGGCACATTTGCGTGTGCGATACTTCCCTCCGGCTCTTCGGGCCTTGCGAAGCTCTGTGTACTGCGAGCGCTGCTACTCGCAGCTGAGAAGGACCGTGGAGCTAGCGGCGAATTCGGAGAGCTCTTCGCTGCACTGCGCCGCTCGCAAGCGGCTTCGTTCTTCGCCTTCTGCCGTCCGGCGAGAGCTGAACTCCAGCGGTCAGTTGCAGCTCTGCCCAACAGCGTGTTCTCGGTTCTGCGGGCAAGCACGCCCTCTTGCCTTGGCCCCGAGAGCAAAGTCCCGAGCGAGCACTCGACTCAGTGCAATGCACCCGGAAGGACGCTCTCGCTCGCCTTTCAAGGAGCGATTCCTAACAGCAGAAGCAGCAGAGGCACAAACTGCACGACGAGAAGGGACAACGTAGAACACGTCTCTGTCCTGGCACATTTGCGTGTGCGATACTTCCCTCCGGGTCTTCGGGCCTTGCGAAGCTCTGTGTACTGCGAGCGCTGCTACTCGCAGCTGAGAAGGACCGTGGAGCTAGCGGCGAATTCGTAGAGCTCTTCGCTGCACTGCGCCGCTCGCAAGCGGCTTCGTTCTTCGCCTTCTGCCGTCCGGCGAGAGCTGAACTCCAGCGGTCAGTTGCAGCTCTGCCCAACAGCGTGTTCTCGGTTCTGCGGGCAAGCACGCCCTCTTGCCTTGGCCCCGAGAGCAAAGTCCCGAGCGAGCACTCGACTCAGTGCAATGCACCCGGAAGGACGCTCTCGCTCGCCTTTCAAGGAGCGATTCCTAACAGCAGAAGCAGCAGAGGCACAAACTGCACGACGAGAGGGGACAACGTAGAACACGTCTCTGTCCTGGCACATTTTCGTGAGCGATACTTCCCTCCGGGTCTTCGGGCCTTGCGAAGCTCTGTGTACTGCGAGCGCTGCTACTCGCAGCTGAGAAGGACCGTGGAGCTAGCGGCGAATTCGTAGAGCTCTTCGCTGCACTGCGCCGCTCGCAAGCGGCTTCGTTCTTCGCCTTCTGCCGTCCGGCGAGAGCTGAACTCCAGCGGTCAGTTGCAGCTCTGCCCAACAGCGTGTTCTCGGTTCTGCGGGCAAGCACGCCCTCTTGCTTTGGCCGCGAGAGCAAAGTCCCGAGCGAGCACTCGACTCAGTGCAATGCACCCGGAAGGACGCTCTCGCTCGCCTTTCAAGGAGCGATTCCTAACAGCAGAAGCAGCAGAGGCACAAACTGCACGACGAGAGGGGACAACGTAGAACACGTCTCTGTCCTGGCACATTTGCGTGTGCGATACTTCCCTCCGGCTCTTCGGGCCTTGCGAAGCTCTGTGTACTGCGAGCGCTGCTACTCGCAGCTGAGAAGGACCGTGGAGCTAGCGGCGAATTCGGAGAGCTCTTCGCTGCACTGCGCCGCTCGCAAGCGCCTTCGTTCTTCGCCTTCTGCCGTCCGGCGAGAGCTGAACTCCAGCGGTCAGTTGCAGCTCTGCCCAACAGCGTGTTCTCGGTTCTGCGGGCAAGCACGCCCTCTTGCCTTGGCCCCGAGAGCAAAGTCCCGAGCGAGCTCTCGACTCAGTGCAATGCACCCGGAAGGACGCTCTCGCTCGCCTTTCAAGGAGCGATTCCTAACAGCAGAAGCAGCAGAGGCACAAACTGCATGACGAGAAGGGACAACGTAGAACACGTCTCTGTCCTGGCACATTTTCGTGTGCGATACTTCCCTCCGGGTCTTCGGTTCTTGCGAAGCTCTGTGTACTGCGAGCGCTGCTACTCGCAGCTGAGAAGGACCGTGGAGCTAGCGGCGAATTCGGAGAGCTCTTCGCTGCACTGCGCCGCTCGCAAGCGCCTTCGTTCTTCGCCTTCTGCCGTCCGGCGAGAGCTGAACTCCAGCGGTCAGTTGCAGCTCTGCCCAACAGCGTGTTCTCGGTTCTGCGGGCAAGCACGCCCTCTTGCCTTGGCCCCGAGAGCAAAGTCCCGAGCGAGCACTCGACTCAGTGCAATGCACCCGGAAGGACGCTCTCGCTCGCCTTTCAAGGAGCGATTCCTAACAGCAGAAGCAGCAGAGGCACAAACTGCACGACGAGAGGGGACACCGTAGAACACGTCTCTGTCCTGGCACATTTGCGTGTGCGATACTTCCCTCCGGCTCTTCGGGCCTTGCGAAGCTCTGTGTACTGCGAGAGCTGCTACTCGCAGCTGAGAAGGACCGTGGAGCTAGCGGCGAATTCGGAGAGCTCTTCGCTGCACTGCGCCGCTCGCAAGCGGCTTCGTTCTTCGCCTTCTGCCGTCCGGCGAAGGCTGAACTCCAGCGGTCAGTTGCAGCTCTGCCCAACAGCGTGTTCTCGGTTCTGCGGGCAAGCACGCCCTCTTGCCTTGGCCCCGAGAGCAAAGTCCCGAGCGAGCACTCGACTCAGTGCAATGCACCCGGAAGGACGCTCTCGCTCGCCTTTCAAGGAGCGATTCCTAACAGCAGAAGCAGCAGAGGCACAAACTGCACGACGAGAGGGGACAACGTAGAACACGTCTCTGTCCTGGCACATTTGCGTGTGCGATACTTCCCTCCGGCTCTTCGGGCCTTGCGAAGCTCTGTGTACTGCGAGCGCTGCTACTCGCAGCTGAGAAGGACCGTGGAGCTAGCGGCGAATTCGGAGAGCTCTTCGCTGCACTGCGCCGCTCGCAAGCGGCTTCGTTCTTCGCCTTCTGCCGTCCGGCGAAGGCTGAACTCCAGCGGTCAGTTGCAGCTCTGCCCAACAGCGTGTTCTCGGTTCTGCGGGCAAGCACGCCCTCTTGCCTTGGCCCCGAGAGCAAAGTCCCGAGCGAGCACTCGACTCAGTGCAATGCACCCGGAAGGACGCTCTCGCTCGCCTTTCAAGGAGCGATTCCTAACAGCAGAAGCAGCAGAGGCACAAACTGCACGACGAGAGGGGACAACGTAGAACACGTCTCTGTCCTGGCACATTTGCGTGTGCGATACTTCCCTCCGGCTCTTCGGGCCTTGCGAAGCTCTGTGTACTGCGAGCGCTGCTACTCGCAGCTGAGAAGGACCGTGGAGCTAGCGGCGAATTCGGAGAGCTCTTCGCTGCACTGCGCCGCTCGCAAGCGGCTTCGTTCTTCGCCTTCTGCCGTCCGGCGAGAGCTGAACTCCAGCGGTCAGTTGCAGCTCTGCCCAACAGCGTGTTCTCGGTTCTGCGGGCAAGCACGCCCTCTTGCCTTGGCCCCGAGAGCAAAGTCCCGAGCGAGCACTCGACTCAGTGCAATGCACCCGGAAGGACGCTCTCGCTCGCCTTTCAAGGAGCGATTCCTAACAGCAGAAGCAGCAGAGGCACAAACTGCACGACGAGAAGGGACAACGTAGAACACGTCTCTGTCCTGGCACATTTGCGTGTGCGATACTTCCCTCCGGGTCTTCGGGCCTTGCGAAGCTCTGTGTACTGCGAGCGCTGCTACTCGCAGCTGAGAAGGACCGTGGAGCTAGCGGCGAATTCGTAGAGCTCTTCGCTGCACTGCGCCGCTCGCAAGCGGCTTCGTTCTTCGCCTTCTGCCGTCCGGCGAGAGCTGAACTCCAGCGGTCAGTTGCAGCTCTGCCCAACAGCGTGTTCTCGGTTCTGCGGGCAAGCACGCCCTCTTGCCTTGGCCCCGAGAGCAAAGTCCCGAGCGAGCACTCGACTCAGTGCAATGCACCCGGAAGGACGCTCTCGCTCGCCTTTCAAGGAGCGATTCCTAACAGCAGAAGCAGCAGAGGCACAAACTGCACGACGAGAGGGGACAACGTAGAACACGTCTCTGTCCTGGCACATTTTCGTGAGCGATACTTCCCTCCGGGTCTTCGGGCCTTGCGAAGCTCTGTGTACTGCGAGCGCTGCTACTCGCAGCTGAGAAGGACCGTGGAGCTAGCGGCGAATTCGTAGAGCTCTTCGCTGCACTGCGCCGCTCGCAAGCGGCTTCGTTCTTCGCCTTCTGCCGTCCGGCGAGAGCTGAACTCCAGCGGTCAGTTGCAGCTCTGCCCAACAGCGTGTTCTCGGTTCTGCGGGCAAGCACGCCCTCTTGCTTTGGCCGCGAGAGCAAAGTCCCGAGCGAGCACTCGACTCAGTGCAATGCACCCGGAAGGACGCTCTCGCTCGCCTTTCAAGGAGCGATTCCTAACAGCAGAAGCAGCAGAGGCACAAACTGCACGACGAGAGGGGACAACGTAGAACACGTCTCTGTCCTGGCACATTTTCGTGAGCGATACTTCCCTCCGGGTCTTCGGGCCTTGCGAAGCTCTGTGTACTGCGAGCGCTGCTACTCGCAGCTGAGAAGGACCGTGGAGCTAGCGGCGAATTCGTAGAGCTCTTCGCTGCACTGCGCCGCTCGCAAGCGGCTTCGTTCTTCGCCTTCTGCCGTCCGGCGAGAGCTGAACTCCAGCGGTCAGTTGCAGCTCTGCCCAACAGCGTGTTCTCGGTTCTGCGGGCAAGCACGCCCTCTTGCCTTGGCCGCGAGAGCAAAGTCCCGAGCGAGCACTCGACTCAGTGCAATGCACCCGGAAGGACGCTCTCGCTCGCCTTTCAAGGAGCGATTCCTAACAGCAGAAGCAGCAGAGGCACAAACTGCACGACGAGAGGGGACAACGTAGAACACGTCTCTGTCCTGGCACATTTGCGTGTGCGATACTTCCCTCCGGCTCTTCGGGCCTTGCGAAGCTCTGTGTACTGCGAGCGCTGCTACTCGCAGCTGAGAAGGACCGTGGAGCTAGCGGCGAATTCGGAGAGCTCTTCGCTGCACTGCGCCGCTCGCAAGCGCCTTCGTTCTTCGCCTTCTGCCGTCCGGCGAAGGCTGAACTCCAGCGGTCAGTTGCAGCTCTGCCCAACAGCGTGTTCTCGGTTCTGCGGGCAAGCACGCCCTCTTGCCTTGGCCCCGAGAGCAAAGTCCCGAGCGAGCACTCGACTCAGTGCAATGCACCCGGAAGGACGCTCTCGCTCGCCTTTCAAGGAGCGATTCCTAACAGCAGAAGCAGCAGAGGCACAAACTGCACGACGAGAGGGGACAACGTAGAACACGTCTCTGTCCTGGCACATTTGCGTGTGCGATACTTCCCTCCGGCTCTTCGGGCCTTGCGAAGCTCTGTGTACTGCGAGCGCTGCTACTCGCAGCTGAGAAGGACCGTGGAGCTAGCGGCGAATTCGGAGAGCTCTTCGCTGCACTGCGCCGCTCGCAAGCGGCTTCGTTCTTCGCCTTCTGCCGTCCGGCGAGAGCTGAACTCCAGCGGTCAGTTGCAGCTCTGCCCAACAGCGTGTTCTCGGTTCTGCGGGCAAGCACGCCCTCTTGCCTTGGCCCCGAGAGCAAAGTCCCGAGCGAGCACTCGACTCAGTGCAATGCACCCGGAAGGACGCTCTCGCTCGCCTTTCAAGGAGCGATTCCTAACAGCAGAAGCAGCAGAGGCACAAACTGCACGACGAGAGGGGACAACGTAGAACACGTCTCTGTCCTGGCACATTTGCGTGTGCGATACTTCCCTCCGGCTCTTCGGGCCTTGCGAAGCTCTGTGTACTGCGAGCGCTGCTACTCGCAGCTGAGAAGGACCGTGGAGCTAGCGGCGAATTCGGAGAGCTCTTCGCTGCACTGCGCCGCTCGCAAGCGGCTTCGTTCTTCGCCTTCTGCCGTCCGGCGAGAGCTGAACTCCAGCGGTCAGTTGCAGCTCTGCCCAACAGCGTGTTCTCGGTTCTGCGGGCAAGCACGCCCTCTTGCCTTGGCCCCGAGAGCAAAGTCCCGAGCGAGCACTCGACTCAGTGCAATGCACCCGGAAGGACGCTCTCGCTCGCCTTTCAAGGAGCGATTCCTAACAGCAGAAGCAGCAGAGGCACAAACTGCACGACGAGAGGGGACAACGTAGAACACGTCTCTGTCCTGGCACATTTGCGTGTGCGATACTTCCCTCCGGCTCTTCGGGCCTTGCGAAGCTCTGTGTACTGCGAGCGCTGCTACTCGCAGCTGAGAAGGACCGTGGAGCTAGCGGCGAATTCGGAGAGCTCTTCGCTGCACTGCGCCGCTCGCAAGCGCCTTCGTTCTTCGCCTTCTGCCGTCCGGCGAGAGCTGAACTCCAGCGGTCAGTTGCAGCTCTGCCCAACAGCGTGTTCTCGGTTCTGCGGGCAAGCACGCCCTCTTGCCTTGGCCCCGAGAGCAAAGTCCCGAGCGAGCACTCGACTCAGTGCAATGCACCCGGAAGGACGCTCTCGCTCGCCTTTCAAGGAGCGATTCCTAACAGCAGAAGCAGCAGAGGCACAAACTGCACGACGAGAGGGGACAACGTAGAACACGTCTCTGTCCTGGCACATTTTCGTGAGCGATACTTCCCTCCGGGTCTTCGGGCCTTGCGAAGCTCTGTGTACTGCGAGCGCTGCTACTCGCAGCTGAGAAGGACCGTGGAGCTAGCGGCGAATTCGTAGAGCTCTTCGCTGCACTGCGCCGCTCGCAAGCGGCTTCGTTCTTCGCCTTCTGCCGTCCGGCGAGAGCTGAACTCCAGCGGTCAGTTGCAGCTCTGCCCAACAGCGTGTTCTCGGTTCTGCGGGCAAGCACGCCCTCTTGCCTTGGCCCCGAGAGCAAAGTCCCGAGCGAGCACTCGACTCAGTGCAATGCACCCGGAAGGACGCTCTCGCTCGCCTTTCAAGGAGCGATTCCTAACAGCAGAAGCAGCAGAGGCACAAACTGCACGACGAGAGGGGACAACGTAGAACACGTCTCTGTCCTGGCACATTTGCGTGTGCGATACTTCCCTCCGGCTCTTCGGGCCTTGCGAAGCTCTGTGTAATGCGAGCGCTGCTACTCGCAGCTGAGAAAGACCGTGGAGCTAGCGGCGAATTCGTAGAGCTCTTCGCTGCACTGCGCCGCTCGCAAGCGGCTTCGTTCTTCGCCTTCTGCCGTCCGGCGAGAGCTGAACTCCAGCGGTCAGTTGCAGCTCTGCCCAACAGCGTGTTCTCGGTTCTGCGGGCAAGCACGCCCTCTTGCCTTGGCCCCGAGAGCAAAGTCCCGAGCGAGCACTCGACTCAGTGCAATGCACCCGGAAGGACGCTCTCGCTCGCCTTTCAAGGAGCGATTCCTAACAGCAGAAGCAGCAGAGGCACAAACTGCACGACGAGAGGGGACAACGTAGAACACGTCTCTGTCCTGGCACATTTGCGTGTGCGATACTTCCCTCCGGCTCTTCGGGCCTTGCGAAGCTCTGTGTACTGCGAGCGCTGCTACTCGCAGCTGAGAAGGACCGTGGAGCTAGCGGCGAATTCGGAGAGCTCTTCGCTGCACTGCGCCGCTCGCAAGCGGCTTCGTTCTTCGCCTTCTGCCGTCCGGCGAGAGCTGAACTCCAGCGGTCAGTTGCAGCTCTGCCCAACAGCGTGTTCTCGGTTCTGCGGGCAAGCACGCCCTCTTGCCTTGGCCCCGAGAGCAAAGTCCCGAGCGAGCACTCGACTCAGTGCAATGCACCCGGAAGGACGCTCTCGCTCGCCTTTCAAGGAGCGATTCCTAACAGCAGAAGCAGCAGAGGCACAAACTGCACGACGAGAGGGGACAACGTAGAACACGTCTCTGTCCTGGCACATTTTCGTGAGCGATACTTCCCTCCGGGTCTTCGGGCCTTGCGAAGCTCTGTGTACTGCGAGCGCTGCTACTCGCAGCTGAGAAGGACCGTGGAGCTAGCGGCGAATTCGTAGAGCTCTTCGCTGCACTGCGCCGCTCGCAAGCGGCTTCGTTCTTCGCCTTCTGCCGTCCGGCGAGAGCTGAACTCCAGCGGTCAGTTGCAGCTCTGCCCAACAGCGTGTTCTCGGTTCTGCGGGCAAGCACGCCCTCTTGCCTTGGCCCCGAGAGCAAAGTCCCGAGCGAGCACTCGACTCAGTGCAATGCACCCGGAAGGACGCTCTCGCTCGCCTTTCAAGGAGCGATTCCTAACAGCAGAAGCAGCAGAGGCACAAACTGCACGACGAGAGGGGACAACGTAGAACACGTCTCTGTCCTGGCACATTTGCGTGTGCGATACTTCCCTCCGGCTCTTCGGGCCTTGCGAAGCTCTGTGTACTGCGAGCGCTGCTACTCGCAGCTGAGAAGGACCGTGGAGCTAGCGGCGAATTCGGAGAGCTCTTCGCTGCACTGCGCCGCTCGCAAGCGCCTTCGTTCTTCGCCTTCTGCCGTCCGGCGAGAGCTGAACTCCAGCGGTCAGTTGCAGCTCTGCCCAACAGCGTGTTCTCGGTTCTGCGGGCAAGCACGCCCTCTTGCCTTGGCCCCGAGAGCAAAGTCCCGAGCGAGCTCTCGACTCAGTGCAATGCACCCGGAAGGACGCTCTCGCTCGCCTTTCAAGGAGCGATTCCTAACAGCAGAAGCAGCAGAGGCACAAACTGCATGACGAGAAGGGACAACGTAGAACACGTCTCTGTCCTGGCACATTTTCGTGTGCGATACTTCCCTCCGGGTCTTCGGTTCTTGCGAAGCTCTGTGTACTGCGAGCGCTGCTACTCGCAGCTGAGAAGGACCGTGGAGCTAGCGGCGAATTCGGAGAGCTCTTCGCTGCACTGCGCCGCTCGCAAGCGCCTTCGTTCTTCGCCTTCTGCCGTCCGGCGAGAGCTGAACTCCAGCGGTCAGTTGCAGCTCTGCCCAACAGCGTGTTCTCGGTTCTGCGGGCAAGCACGCCCTCTTGCCTTGGCCCCGAGAGCAAAGTCCCGAGCGAGCACTCGACTCAGTGCAATGCACCCGGAAGGACGCTCTCGCTCGCCTTTCAAGGAGCGATTCCTAACAGCAGAAGCAGCAGAGGCACAAACTGCACGACGAGAGGGGACACCGTAGAACACGTCTCTGTCCTGGCACATTTGCGTGTGCGATACTTCCCTCCGGCTCTTCGGGCCTTGCGAAGCTCTGTGTACTGCGAGAGCTGCTACTCGCAGCTGAGAAGGACCGTGGAGCTAGCGGCGAATTCGGAGAGCTCTTCGCTGCACTGCGCCGCTCGCAAGCGGCTTCGTTCTTCGCCTTCTGCCGTCCGGCGAGAGCTGAACTCCAGCGGTCAGTTGCAGCTCTGCCCAACAGCGTGTTCTCGGTTCTGCGGGCAAGCACGCCCTCTTGCCTTGGCCCCGAGAGCAAAGTCCCGAGCGAGCACTCGACTCAGTGCAATGCACCCGGAAGGACGCTCTCGCTCGCCTTTCAAGGAGCGATTCCTAACAGCAGAAGCAGCAGAGGCACAAACTGCACGACGAGAGGGGACAACGTAGAACACGTCTCTGTCCTGGCACATTTGCGTGTGCGATACTTCCCTCCGGCTCTTCGGGCCTTGCGAAGCTCTGTGTACTGCGAGCGCTGCTACTCGCAGCTGAGAAGGACCGTGGAGCTAGCGGCGAATTCGGAGAGCTCTTCGCTGCACTGCGCCGCTCGCAAGCGCCTTCGTTCTTCGCCTTCTGCCGTCCGGCGAAGGCTGAACTCCAGCGGTCAGTTGCAGCTCTGCCCAACAGCGTGTTCTCGGTTCTGCGGGCAAGCACGCCCTCTTGCCTTGGCCCCGAGAGCAAAGTCCCGAGCGAGCACTCGACTCAGTGCAATGCACCCGGAAGGACGCTCTCGCTCGCCTTTCAAGGAGCGATTCCTAACAGCAGAAGCAGCAGAGGCACAAACTGCACGACGAGAGGGGACAACGTAGAACACGTCTCTGTCCTGGCACATTTGCGTGTGCGATACTTCCCTCCGGCTCTTCGGGCCTTGCGAAGCTCTGTGTACTGCGAGCGCTGCTACTCGCAGCTGAGAAGGACCGTGGAGCTAGCGGCGAATTCGGAGAGCTCTTCGCTGCACTGCGCCGCTCGCAAGCGGCTTCGTTCTTCGCCTTCTGCCGTCCGGCGAGAGCTGAACTCCAGCGGTCAGTTGCAGCTCTGCCCAACAGCGTGTTCTCGGTTCTGCGGGCAAGCACGCCCTCTTGCCTTGGCCCCGAGAGCAAAGTCCCGAGCGAGCACTCGACTCAGTGCAATGCACCCGGAAGGACGCTCTCGCTCGCCTTTCAAGGAGCGATTCCTAACAGCAGAAGCAGCAGAGGCACAAACTGCACGACGAGAGGGGACAACGTAGAACACGTCTCTGTCCTGGCACATTTGCGTGTGCGATACTTCCCTCCGGCTCTTCGGGCCTTGCGAAGCTCTGTGTACTGCGAGCGCTGCTACTCGCAGCTGAGAAGGACCGTGGAGCTAGCGGCGAATTCGGAGAGCTCTTCGCTGCACTGCGCCGCTCGCAAGCGGCTTCGTTCTTCGCCTTCTGCCGTCCGGCGAGAGCTGAACTCCAGCGGTCAGTTGCAGCTCTGCCCAACAGCGTGTTCTCGGTTCTGCGGGCAAGCACGCCCTCTTGCCTTGGCCCCGAGAGCAAAGTCCCGAGCGAGCACTCGACTCAGTGCAATGCACCCGGAAGGACGCTCTCGCTCGCCTTTCAAGGAGCGATTCCTAACAGCAGAAGCAGCAGAGGCACAAACTGCACGACGAGAAGGGACAACGTAGAACACGTCTCTGTCCTGGCACATTTGCGTGTGCGATACTTCCCTCCGGGTCTTCGGGCCTTGCGAAGCTCTGTGTACTGCGAGCGCTGCTACTCGCAGCTGAGAAGGACCGTGGAGCTAGCGGCGAATTCGTAGAGCTCTTCGCTGCACTGCGCCGCTCGCAAGCGGCTTCGTTCTTCGCCTTCTGCCGTCCGGCGAGAGCTGAACTCCAGCGGTCAGTTGCAGCTCTGCCCAACAGCGTGTTCTCGGTTCTGCGGGCAAGCACGCCCTCTTGCCTTGGCCCCGAGAGCAAAGTCCCGAGCGAGCACTCGACTCAGTGCAATGCACCCGGAAGGACGCTCTCGCTCGCCTTTCAAGGAGCGATTCCTAACAGCAGAAGCAGCAGAGGCACAAACTGCACGACGAGAGGGGACAACGTAGAACACGTCTCTGTCCTGGCACATTTTCGTGAGCGATACTTCCCTCCGGGTCTTCGGGCCTTGCGAAGCTCTGTGTACTGCGAGCGCTGCTACTCGCAGCTGAGAAGGACCGTGGAGCTAGCGGCGAATTCGTAGAGCTCTTCGCTGCACTGCGCCGCTCGCAAGCGGCTTCGTTCTTCGCCTTCTGCCGTCCGGCGAGAGCTGAACTCCAGCGGTCAGTTGCAGCTCTGCCCAACAGCGTGTTCTCGGTTCTGCGGGCAAGCACGCCCTCTTGCTTTGGCCGCGAGAGCAAAGTCCCGAGCGAGCACTCGACTCAGTGCAATGCACCCGGAAGGACGCTCTCGCTCGCCTTTCAAGGAGCGATTCCTAACAGCAGAAGCAGCAGAGGCACAAACTGCACGACGAGAGGGGACAACGTAGAACACGTCTCTGTCCTGGCACATTTTCGTGAGCGATACTTCCCTCCGGGTCTTCGGGCCTTGCGAAGCTCTGTGTACTGCGAGCGCTGCTACTCGCAGCTGAGAAGGACCGTGGAGCTAGCGGCGAATTCGTAGAGCTCTTCGCTGCACTGCGCCGCTCGCAAGCGGCTTCGTTCTTCGCCTTCTGCCGTCCGGCGAGAGCTGAACTCCAGCGGTCAGTTGCAGCTCTGCCCAACAGCGTGTTCTCGGTTCTGCGGGCAAGCACGCCCTCTTGCCTTGGCCGCGAGAGCAAAGTCCCGAGCGAGCACTCGACTCAGTGCAATGCACCCGGAAGGACGCTCTCGCTCGCCTTTCAAGGAGCGATTCCTAACAGCAGAAGCAGCAGAGGCACAAACTGCACGACGAGAGGGGACAACGTAGAACACGTCTCTGTCCTGGCACATTTGCGTGTGCGATACTTCCCTCCGGCTCTTCGGGCCTTGCGAAGCTCTGTGTACTGCGAGCGCTGCTACTCGCAGCTGAGAAGGACCGTGGAGCTAGCGGCGAATTCGGAGAGCTCTTCGCTGCACTGCGCCGCTCGCAAGCGGCTTCGTTCTTCGCCTTCTGCCGTCCGGCGAGAGCTGAACTCCAGCGGTCAGTTGCAGCTCTGCCCAACAGCGTGTTCTCGGTTCTGCGGGGAAGCACGCCCTCTTGCCTTGGCCCCGAGAGCAAAGTCCCGAGCGAGCACTCGACTCAGTGCAATGCACCCGGAAGGACGCTCTCGCTCGCCTTTCAAGGAGCGATTCCTAACAGCAGAAGCAGCAGAGGCACAAACTGCACGACGAGAGGGGACAACGTAGAACACGTCTCTGTCCTGGCACATTTTCGTGAGCGATACTTCCCTCCGGGTCTTCGGGCCTTGCGAAGCTCTGTGTACTGCGAGCGCTGCTACTCGCAGCTGAGAAGGACCGTGGAGCTAGCGGCGAATTCGGAGAGCTCTTCGCTGCACTGCGCCGCTCGCAAGCGGCTTCGTTCTTCGCCTTCTGCCGTCCGGCGAGAGCTGAACTCCAGCGGTCAGTTGCAGCTCTGCCCAACAGCGTGTTCTCGGTTCTGCGGGCAAGCACGCCCTCTTGCCTTGGCCCCGAGAGCAAAGTCCCGAGCGAGCACTCGACTCAGTGCAATGCACCCGGAAGGACGCTCTCGCTCGCCTTTCAAGGAGCGATTCCTAACAGCAGAAGCAGCAGAGGCACAAACTGCACGACGAGAGGGGACAACGTAGAACACGTCTCTGTCCTGGCACATTTTCGTGAGCGATACTTCCCTCCGGGTCTTCGGGCCTTGCGAAGCTCTGTGTACTGCGAGCGCTGCTACTCGCAGCTGAGAAGGACCGTGGAGCTAGCGGCGAATTCGGAGAGCTCTTCGCTGCACTGCGCCGCTCGCAAGCGGCTTCGTTCTTCGCCTTCTGCCGTCCGGCGAGAGCTGAACTCCAGCGGTCCGTTGCAGCTCTGCCCAACAGCGTGTTCTCGGTTCTGCGGGCAAGCACGCCCTCTTGCCTTGGCCCCGAGAGCAAAGTCCCGAGCGAGCACTCGACTCAGTGCAATGCACCCGGAAGGACGCTCTCGCTCGCCTTTCAAGGAGCGATTCCTAACAGCAGAAGCAGCAGAGGCACAAACTGCACGACGAGAGGGGACAACGTAGAACACGTCTCTGTCCTGGCACATTTTCGTGAGCGATACTTCCCTCCGGGTCTTCGGGCCTTGCGAAGCTCTACTGCGAGCGCTGCTACTCGCAGCTGAGAAGGACCGTGGAGCTAGCGGCGAATTCGTAGAGCTCTTCGCTGCACTGCGCCGCTCGCAAGCGGCTTCGTTCTTCGCCTTCTGCCGTCCGGCGAGAGCTGAACTCCAGCGGTCAGTTGCAGCTCTGCCCAACAGCGTGTTCTCGGTTCTGCGGGCAAGGCACGCCCTCTTGCCTTGGCCGCGAGAGCAAAGTCCCGAGCGAGCACTCGACTCAGTGCAATGCACCCGAAGGACGCTCTCGCTCGCCTTTCAAGGAGCGATTCCTAACAGCAGAAAGCAGCAGAGGCACAAAACTGCACGACGAGAGGGGACAACGTAGAACACGTCTCTGTCCTGGCACATTTGCGTGTGCGATACTTCCCTCCGGCTCTTCGGGCTTGCGAAAGCTCTGTGTACTGCGAGCGCTGCTACTCGCAGCTGAGAAGGACGTGGAGCTAGCGGCGAATTCGGATGAGCTCTTCGCTGCACTGCGCCGCTCGCAAGCGCCTTCGTTCTTCGCCTTCTGCCGTCCGGCGAGAGCTGAACTCCAGCGGTCAGTTGCAGCTCTGCCCAACAGCGTGTTCCTCGGTTCTGCGGGCAAGCACGCCCTCTTGCCTTGCCCCGAGAGCAAAGTCCCGAGCGAGCACTCGACTCAGTGCAATGCACCCGGAAGGACGCTCTCGCTCGCCTTTCAAGGAGCGATTCCTAACAGCAGAAGCAGCAGAGGCACAAACTGCACGACGAGAGGGGACAACGTAGAACACGTCTCTGTCCTGGCACATTTGCGTGTGCGATACTTCCCTCCGGCTCTTCGGGCCTTGCGAAGCTCTGTGTACTGCGAGCGCTGCTACTCGCAGCTGAGAAGGACCGTGGAGCTAGCGGCGAATTCGGGAGAGCTCTTCGCTGCACTGCGCCGCTCGCAAGCGGCTTCGTTCTTCGCCTTCTGCCGTCCGGCGAGAGCTGAACTCCAGCGGTCAGTTGCAGCTCTGCCAACAGCGTGTTCTCGGTTCTGCGGGCAAGCACGCCCTCTTGCCTTGGCCCCGAGAGCAAAGTCCCGAGCGAGCTCTCGACTCAGTGCAATGCACCCGAAGGACGCTCTCGCTCGCCTTTCAAGGAGCGATTCCTAACAGCAGAAGCCAGCAGAGGCACAAACTGCATGACGAGAAGGGACAACGTAGAACACGTCTCTGTCCCTGGCACATTTGCGTGTGCGATACTTCCCTCCGGCTCTTCGGGCCTTGCGAAGCTCTGTGTACTGCGAGCGCTGCTACTCGCAGCTGAGAAGGACCGTGGAGCTAGCGGCGAATTCGGAGAGCTCTTCGCTGCACTGCGCCGCTCGCAAGCGGCTTCGTTCTTCGCCTTCTGCCGTCCGGCGAGAGCTGAACTCCAGCGGTCAGTTGCAGCTCTGCCCAACAGCGTGTTCTCGGTTCTGCGGGGCAAGCACGCCCTCTTGCCTTGGCCGCGAGAGCAAAGTCCCGAGCGAGCACTCGACTCAGTGCAATGCACCCGGAAGGACGCTCTCGCTCGCCTTTCAAGGAGCGATTCCTAACAGCAGAAGCAGCAGAGGCACAAACTGCACGACGAGAGGGGACAACGTAGAACACGTCTCTGTCCTGGCACATTTGCGTGTGCGATACTTCCCTCCGGCTCTTCGGGCCTTGCGAAGCTCTGTGTACTGCGAGCGCTGCTACTCGCAGCTGAGAAGGACCGTGGAGCTAGCGGCGAATTCGGAGAGCTCTTCGCTGCACTGCGCCGCTCGCAAGCGCCTTCGTTCTTCGCCTTCTGCCGTCCGGCGAAGGCTGAACTCCAGCGGTCAGTTGCAGCTCTGCCCAACAGCGTGTTCTCGGTTCTGCGGGCAAGCACGCCCTCTTGCCTTGGCCCCGAGAGCAAAGTCCCGAGCGAGCACTCGACTCAGTGCAATGCACCCGGAAGGACGCTCTCGCTCGCCTTTCAAGGAGCGATTCCTAACAGCAGAAGCAGCAGAGGCACAAACTGCACGACGAGAGGGGACAACGTAGAACACGTCTCTGTCCTGGCACATTTGCGTGTGCGATACTTCCCTCCGGCTCTTCGGGCCTTGCGAAGCTCTGTGTACTGCGAGCGCTGCTACTCGCAGCTGAGAAGGACCGTGGAGCTAGCGGCGAATTCGGAGAGCTCTTCGCTGCACTGCGCCGCTCGCAAGCGGCTTCGTTCTTCGCCTTCTGCCGTCCGGCGAGAGCTGAACTCCAGCGGTCAGTTGCAGCTCTGCCCAACAGCGTGTTCTCGGTTCTGCGGGCAAGCACGCCCTCTTGCCTTGGCCCCGAGAGCAAAGTCCCGAGCGAGCACTCGACTCAGTGCAATGCACCCGGAAGGACGCTCTCGCTCGCCTTTCAAGGAGCGATTCCTAACAGCAGAAGCAGCAGAGGCACAAACTGCACGACGAGAAGGGACAACGTAGAACACGTCTCTGTCCTGGCACATTTGCGTGTGCGATACTTCCCTCCGGCTCTTCGGGCCTTGCGAAGCTCTGTGTACTGCGAGCGCTGCTACTCGCAGCTGAGAAGGACCGTGGAGCTAGCGGCGAATTCGGAGAGCTCTTCGCTGCACTGCGCCGCTCGCAAGCGCCTTCGTTCTTCGCCTTCTGCCGTCCGGCGAGAGCTGAACTCCAGCGGTCAGTTGCAGCTCTGCCCAACAGCGTGTTCTCGGTTCTGCGGGCAAGCACGCCCTCTTGCCTTGGCCCCGAGAGCAAAGTCCCGAGCGAGCACTCGACTCAGTGCAATGCACCCGGAAGGACGCTCTCGCTCGCCTTTCAAGGAGCGATTCCTAACAGCAGAAGCAGCAGAGGCACAAACTGCACGACGAGAGGGGACAACGTAGAACACGTCTCTGTCCTGGCACATTTTCGTGAGCGATACTTCCCTCCGGGTCTTCGGGCCTTGCGAAGCTCTGTGTACTGCGAGCGCTGCTACTCGCAGCTGAGAAGGACCGTGGAGCTAGCGGCGAATTCGGAGAGCTCTTCGCTGCACTGCGCCGCTCGCAAGCGGCTTCGTTCTTCGCCTTCTGCCGTCCGGCGAGAGCTGAACTCCAGCGGTCAGTTGCAGCTCTGCCCAACAGCGTGTTCTCGGTTCTGCGGGCAAGCACGCCCTCTTGCCTTGGCCGCGAGAGCAAAGTCCCGAGCGAGCACTCGACTCAGTGCAATGCACCCGGAAGGACGCTCTCGCTCGCCTTTCAAGGAGCGATTCCTAACAGCAGAAGCAGCAGAGGCACAAACTGCACGACGAGAGGGGACAACGTAGAACACGTCTCTGTCCTGGCACATTTTCGTGAGCGATACTTCCCTCCGGGTCTTCGGGCCTTGCGAAGCTCTGTGTACTGCGAGCGCTGCTACTCGCAGCTGAGAAGGACCGTGGAGCTAGCGGCGAATTCGGAGAGCTCTTCGCTGCACTGCGCCGCTCGCAAGCGGCTTCGTTCTTCGCCTTCTGCCGTCCGGCGAGAGCTGAACTCCAGCGGTCCGTTGCAGCTCTGCCCAACAGCGTGTTCTCGGTTCTGCGGGCAAGCACGCCCTCTTGCCTTGGCCCCGAGAGCAAAGTCCCGAGCGAGCACTCGACTCAGTGCAATGCACCCGGAAGGACGCTCTCGCTCGCCTTTCAAGGAGCGATTCCTAACAGCAGAAGCAGCAGAGGCACAAACTGCACGACGAGAGGGGACAACGTAGAACACGTCTCTGTCCTGGCACATTTTCGTGAGCGATACTTCCCTCCGGGTCTTCGGGCCTTGCGAAGCTCTGTGTACTGCGAGCGCTGCTACTCGCAGCTGAGAAGGACCGTGGAGCTAGCGGCGAATTCGTAGAGCTCTTCGCTGCACTGCGCCGCTCGCAAGCGGCTTCGTTCTTCGCCTTCTGCCGTCCGGCGAGAGCTGAACTCCAGCGGTCAGTTGCAGCTCTGCCCAACAGCGTGTTCTCGGTTCTGCGGGCAAGCACGCCCTCTTGCCTTGGCCGCGAGAGCAAAGTCCCGAGCGAGCACTCGACTCAGTGCAATGCACCCGGAAGGACGCTCTCGCTCGCCTTTCAAGGAGCGATTCCTAACAGCAGAAGCAGCAGAGGCACAAACTGCACGACGAGAGGGGACAACGTAGAACACGTCTCTGTCCTGGCACATTTTCGTGAGCGATACTTCCCTCCGGGTCTTCGGGCCTTGCGAAGCTCTGTGTACTGCGAGCGCTGCTACTCGCAGCTGAGAAGGACCGTGGAGCTAGCGGCGAATTCGTAGAGCTCTTCGCTGCACTGCGCCGCTCGCAAGCGGCTTCGTTCTTCGCCTTCTGCCGTCCGGCGAGAGCTGAACTCCAGCGGTCAGTTGCAGCTCTGCCCAACAGCGTGTTCTCGGTTCTGCGGGCAAGCACGCCCTCTTGCCTTGGCCGCGAGAGCAAAGTCCCGAGCGAGCACTCGACTCAGTGCAATGCACCCGGAAGGACGCTCTCGCTCGCCTTTCAAGGAGCGATTCCTAACAGCAGAAGCAGCAGAGGCACAAACTGCACGACGAGAGGGGACAACGTAGAACACGTCTCTGTCCTGGCACATTTGCGTGTGCGATACTTCCCTCCGGCTCTTCGGGCCTTGCGAAGCTCTGTGTACTGCGAGCGCTGCTACTCGCAGCTGAGAAGGACCGTGGAGCTAGCGGCGAATTCGGAGAGCTCTTCGCTGCACTGCGCCGCTCGCAAGCGCCTTCGTTCTTCGCCTTCTGCCGTCCGGCGAGAGCTGAACTCCAGCGGTCAGTTGCAGCTCTGCCCAACAGCGTGTTCTCGGTTCTGCGGGCAAGCACGCCCTC
The DNA here is from genome assembly GCF_052056855.1 of Sturnus vulgaris. Lineage (NCBI taxonomy): Eukaryota > Metazoa > Chordata > Aves > Passeriformes > Sturnidae > Sturnus > Sturnus vulgaris. The sequence continues at coordinate 27,379,996 of NC_142244.1, read as the reverse complement.
TTGCCTTGGCCCCGAGAGCAAAGTCCCGAGCGAGCACTCGACTCAGTGCAATGCACCCGGAAGGACGCTCTCGCTCGCCTTTCAAGGAGCGATTCCTAACAGCAGAAGCAGCAGAGGCACAAACTGCACGACGAGAGGGGACAACGTAGAACACGTCTCTGTCCTGGCACATTTGCGTGTGCGATACTTCCCTCCGGCTCTTCGGGCCTTGCGAAGCTCTGTGTACTGCGAGCGCTGCTACTCGCAGCTGAGAAGGACCGTGGAGCTAGCGGCGAATTCGGAGAGCTCTTCGCTGCACTGCGCCGCTCGCAAGCGGCTTCGTTCTTCGCCTTCTGCCGTCCGGCGAGAGCTGAACTCCAGCGGTCAGTTGCAGCTCTGCCCAACAGCGTGTTCTCGGTTCTGCGGGCAAGCACGCCCTCTTGCCTTGGCCCCGAGAGCAAAGTCCCGAGCGAGCTCTCGACTCAGTGCAATGCACCCGGAAGGACGCTCTCGCTCGCCTTTCAAGGAGCGATTCCTAACAGCAGAAGCAGCAGAGGCACAAACTGCATGACGAGAAGGGACAACGTAGAACACGTCTCTGTCCTGGCACATTTGCGTGTGCGATACTTCCCTCCGGCTCTTCGGGCCTTGCGAAGCTCTGTGTACTGCGAGCGCTGCTACTCGCAGCTGAGAAGGACCGTGGAGCTAGCGGCGAATTCGGAGAGCTCTTCGCTGCACTGCGCCGCTCGCAAGCGGCTTCGTTCTTCGCCTTCTGCCGTCCGGCGAGAGCTGAACTCCAGCGGTCAGTTGCAGCTCTGCCCAACAGCGTGTTCTCGGTTCTGCGGGCAAGCACGCCCTCTTGCCTTGGCCGCGAGAGCAAAGTCCCGAGCGAGCACTCGACTCAGTGCAATGCACCCGGAAGGACGCTCTCGCTCGCCTTTCAAGGAGCGATTCCTAACAGCAGAAGCAGCAGAGGCACAAACTGCACGACGAGAGGGGACAACGTAGAACACGTCTCTGTCCTGGCACATTTGCGTGTGCGATACTTCCCTCCGGCTCTTCGGGCCTTGCGAAGCTCTGTGTACTGCGAGCGCTGCTACTCGCAGCTGAGAAGGACCGTGGAGCTAGCGGCGAATTCGGAGAGCTCTTCGCTGCACTGCGCCGCTCGCAAGCGCCTTCGTTCTTCGCCTTCTGCCGTCCGGCGAAGGCTGAACTCCAGCGGTCAGTTGCAGCTCTGCCCAACAGCGTGTTCTCGGTTCTGCGGGCAAGCACGCCCTCTTGCCTTGGCCCCGAGAGCAAAGTCCCGAGCGAGCACTCGACTCAGTGCAATGCACCCGGAAGGACGCTCTCGCTCGCCTTTCAAGGAGCGATTCCTAACAGCAGAAGCAGCAGAGGCACAAACTGCACGACGAGAGGGGACAACGTAGAACACGTCTCTGTCCTGGCACATTTGCGTGTGCGATACTTCCCTCCGGCTCTTCGGGCCTTGCGAAGCTCTGTGTACTGCGAGCGCTGCTACTCGCAGCTGAGAAGGACCGTGGAGCTAGCGGCGAATTCGGAGAGCTCTTCGCTGCACTGCGCCGCTCGCAAGCGGCTTCGTTCTTCGCCTTCTGCCGTCCGGCGAGAGCTGAACTCCAGCGGTCAGTTGCAGCTCTGCCCAACAGCGTGTTCTCGGTTCTGCGGGCAAGCACGCCCTCTTGCCTTGGCCCCGAGAGCAAAGTCCCGAGCGAGCACTCGACTCAGTGCAATGCACCCGGAAGGACGCTCTCGCTCGCCTTTCAAGGAGCGATTCCTAACAGCAGAAGCAGCAGAGGCACAAACTGCACGACGAGAAGGGACAACGTAGAACACGTCTCTGTCCTGGCACATTTGCGTGTGCGATACTTCCCTCCGGCTCTTCGGGCCTTGCGAAGCTCTGTGTACTGCGAGCGCTGCTACTCGCAGCTGAGAAGGACCGTGGAGCTAGCGGCGAATTCGGAGAGCTCTTCGCTGCACTGCGCCGCTCGCAAGCGCCTTCGTTCTTCGCCTTCTGCCGTCCGGCGAGAGCTGAACTCCAGCGGTCAGTTGCAGCTCTGCCCAACAGCGTGTTCTCGGTTCTGCGGGCAAGCACGCCCTCTTGCCTTGGCCCCGAGAGCAAAGTCCCGAGCGAGCACTCGACTCAGTGCAATGCACCCGGAAGGACGCTCTCGCTCGCCTTTCAAGGAGCGATTCCTAACAGCAGAAGCAGCAGAGGCACAAACTGCACGACGAGAGGGGACAACGTAGAACACGTCTCTGTCCTGGCACATTTTCGTGAGCGATACTTCCCTCCGGGTCTTCGGGCCTTGCGAAGCTCTGTGTACTGCGAGCGCTGCTACTCGCAGCTGAGAAGGACCGTGGAGCTAGCGGCGAATTCGGAGAGCTCTTCGCTGCACTGCGCCGCTCGCAAGCGGCTTCGTTCTTCGCCTTCTGCCGTCCGGCGAGAGCTGAACTCCAGCGGTCAGTTGCAGCTCTGCCCAACAGCGTGTTCTCGGTTCTGCGGGCAAGCACGCCCTCTTGCCTTGGCCGCGAGAGCAAAGTCCCGAGCGAGCACTCGACTCAGTGCAATGCACCCGGAAGGACGCTCTCGCTCGCCTTTCAAGGAGCGATTCCTAACAGCAGAAGCAGCAGAGGCACAAACTGCACGACGAGAGGGGACAACGTAGAACACGTCTCTGTCCTGGCACATTTTCGTGAGCGATACTTCCCTCCGGGTCTTCGGGCCTTGCGAAGCTCTGTGTACTGCGAGCGCTGCTACTCGCAGCTGAGAAGGACCGTGGAGCTAGCGGCGAATTCGGAGAGCTCTTCGCTGCACTGCGCCGCTCGCAAGCGGCTTCGTTCTTCGCCTTCTGCCGTCCGGCGAGAGCTGAACTCCAGCGGTCCGTTGCAGCTCTGCCCAACAGCGTGTTCTCGGTTCTGCGGGCAAGCACGCCCTCTTGCCTTGGCCCCGAGAGCAAAGTCCCGAGCGAGCACTCGACTCAGTGCAATGCACCCGGAAGGACGCTCTCGCTCGCCTTTCAAGGAGCGATTCCTAACAGCAGAAGCAGCAGAGGCACAAACTGCACGACGAGAGGGGACAACGTAGAACACGTCTCTGTCCTGGCACATTTTCGTGAGCGATACTTCCCTCCGGGTCTTCGGGCCTTGCGAAGCTCTGTGTACTGCGAGCGCTGCTACTCGCAGCTGAGAAGGACCGTGGAGCTAGCGGCGAATTCGTAGAGCTCTTCGCTGCACTGCGCCGCTCGCAAGCGGCTTCGTTCTTCGCCTTCTGCCGTCCGGCGAGAGCTGAACTCCAGCGGTCAGTTGCAGCTCTGCCCAACAGCGTGTTCTCGGTTCTGCGGGCAAGCACGCCCTCTTGCCTTGGCCGCGAGAGCAAAGTCCCGAGCGAGCACTCGACTCAGTGCAATGCACCCGGAAGGACGCTCTCGCTCGCCTTTCAAGGAGCGATTCCTAACAGCAGAAGCAGCAGAGGCACAAACTGCACGACGAGAGGGGACAACGTAGAACACGTCTCTGTCCTGGCACATTTGCGTGTGCGATACTTCCCTCCGGCTCTTCGGGCCTTGCGAAGCTCTGTGTACTGCGAGCGCTGCTACTCGCAGCTGAGAAGGACCGTGGAGCTAGCGGCGAATTCGGAGAGCTCTTCGCTGCACTGCGCCGCTCGCAAGCGCCTTCGTTCTTCGCCTTCTGCCGTCCGGCGAGAGCTGAACTCCAGCGGTCAGTTGCAGCTCTGCCCAACAGCGTGTTCTCGGTTCTGCGGGCAAGCACGCCCTCTTGCCTTGGCCCCGAGAGCAAAGTCCCGAGCGAGCTCTCGACTCAGTGCAATGCACCCGGAAGGACGCTCTCGCTCGCCTTTCAAGGAGCGATTCCTAACAGCAGAAGCAGCAGAGGCACAAACTGCATGACGAGAAGGGACAACGTAGAACACGTCTCTGTCCTGGCACATTTTCGTGTGCGATACTTCCCTCCGGGTCTTCGGGCCTTGCGAAGCTCTGTGTACTGCGAGCGCTGCTACTCGCAGCTGAGAAGGACCGTGGAGCTAGCGGCGAATTCGTAGAGCTCTTCGCTGCACTGCGCCGCTCGCAAGCGGCTTCGTTCTTCGCCTTCTGCCGTCCGGCGAGAGCTGAACTCCAGCGGTCAGTTGCAGCTCTGCCCAACAGCGTGTTCTCGGTTCTGCGGGCAAGCACGCCCTCTTGCCTTGGCCCCGAGAGCAAAGTCCCGAGCGAGCACTCGACTCAGTGCAATGCACCCGGAAGGACGCTCTCGCTCGCCTTTCAAGGAGCGATTCCTAACAGCAGAAGCAGCAGAGGCACAAACTGCACGACGAGAGGGGACAACGTAGAACACGTCTCTGTCCTGGCACATTTTCGTGAGCGATACTTCCCTCCGGCTCTTCGGGCCTTGCGAAGCTCTGTGTACTGCGAGCGCTGCTACTCGCAGCTGAGAAGGACCGTGGAGCTAGCGGCGAATTCGTAGAGCTCTTCGCTGCACTGCGCCGCTCGCAAGCGGCTTCGTTCTTCGCCTTCTGCCGTCCGGCGAGAGCTGAACTCCAGCGGTCAGTTGCAGCTCTGCCCAACAGCGTGTTCTCGGTTCTGCGGGCAAGCACGCCCTCTTGCCTTGGCCGCGAGAGCAAAGTCCCGAGCGAGCACTCGACTCAGTGCAATGCACCCGGAAGGACGCTCTCGCTCGCCTTTCAAGGAGCGATTCCTAACAGCAGAAGCAGCAGAGGCACAAACTGGACGACGAGAGGGGACACCGTAGAACACGTCTCTGTCCTGGCACATTTTCGTGCGCGATACTTCCCTCCGGGTCTTCGGGCCTTGCGAAGCTCTGTGTACTGCGAGAGCAGCTACTCGCAGCTGAGAAGGACCGTGGAGCTAGCGGCGAATTCGGAGAGCTCTTCGCTGCACTGCGCCGCTCGCAAGCGGCTTCGTTCTTCGCCTTCTGCCGTCCGGCGAGAGCTGAACTCCAGCGGTCCGTTGCAGCTCTGCCCAACAGCGTGTTCTCGGTTCTGCGGGCAAGCACGCCCTCTTGCCTTGGCCCCGAGAGCAAAGTCCCGAGCGAGCACTCGACTCAGTGCAATGCACCCGGAAGGACGCTCTCGCTCGCCTTTCAAGGAGCGATTCCTAACAGCAGAAGCAGCAGAGGCACAAACTGCACGACGAGAGGGGACAACGTAGAACACGTCTCTGTCCTGGCACATTTGCGTGTGCGATACTTCCCTCCGGCTCTTCGGGCCTTGCGAAGCTCTGTGTACTGCGAGCGCTGCTACTCGCAGCTGAGAAGGACCGTGGAGCTAGCGGCGAATTCGGAGAGCTCTTCGCTGCACTGCGCCGCTCGCAAGCGCCTTCGTTCTTCGCCTTCTGCCGTCCGGCGAGAGCTGAACTCCAGCGGTCAGTTGCAGCTCTGCCCAACAGCGTGTTCTCGGTTCTGCGGGCAAGCACGCCCTCTTGCCTTGGCCGCGAGAGCAAAGTCCCGAGCGAGCACTCGACTCAGTGCAATGCACCCGGAAGGACGCTCTCGCTCGCCTTTCAAGGAGCGATTCCTAACAGCAGAAGCAGCAGAGGCACAAACTGCACGACGAGAGGGGACAACGTAGAACACGTCTCTGTCCTGGCACATTTGCGTGTGCGATACTTCCCTCCGGCTCTTCGGGCCTTGCGAAGCTCTGTGTACTGCGAGCGCTGCTACTCGCAGCTGAGAAGGACCGTGGAGCTAGCGGCGAATTCGTAGAGCTCTTCGCTGCACTGCGCCGCTCGCAAGCGGCTTCGTTCTTCGCCTTCTGCCGTCCGGCGAGAGCTGAACTCCAGCGGTCAGTTGCAGCTCTGCCCAACAGCGTGTTCTCGGTTCTGCGGGCAAGCACGCCCTCTTGCCTTGGCCCCGAGAGCAAAGTCCCGAGCGAGCTCTCGACTCAGTGCAATGCACCCGGAAGGACGCTCTCGCTCGCCTTTCAAGGAGCGATTCCTAACAGCAGAAGCAGCAGAGGCACAAACTGCACGACGAGAGGGGACAACGTAGAACACGTCTCTGTCCTGGCACATTTTCGTGTGCGATACTTCCCTCCGGGTCTTCGGTTCTTGCGAAGCTCTGTGTACTGCGAGCGCTGCTACTCGCAGCTGAGAAGGACCGTGGAGCTAGCGGCGAATTCGGAGAGCTCTTCGCTGCACTGCGCCGCTCTCAAGCGGCTTCGATCTTCGCCTTCTGCCGTCCGGCGAGAGCTGAACTCCAGCGGTCAGTTGCAGCTCTGCCCAACAGCGTGTTCTCGGTTCTGCGGGCAAGCACGCCCTCTTGCCTTGGCCCCGAGAGCAAAGTCCCGAGCGAGCACTCGACTCAGTGCAATGCACCCGGAAGGACGCTCTCGCTCGCCTTTCAAGGAGCGATTCCTAACAGCAGAAGCAGCAGAGGCACAAACTGCACGACGAGAGGGGACAACGTAGAACACGTCTCTGTCCTGGCACATTTGCGTGTGCGATACTTCCCTCCGGCTCTTCGGGCCTTGCGAAGCTCTGTGTACTGCGAGCGCTGCTACTCGCAGCTGAGAAGGACCGTGGAGCTAGCGGCGAATTCGGAGAGCTCTTCGCTGCACTGCGCCGCTCGCAAGCGCCTTCGTTCTTCGCCTTCTGCCGTCCGGGGAGAGCTGAACTCCAGCGGTCAGTTGCAGCTCTGCCCAACAGCGTGTTCTCGGTTCTGCGGGCAAGCACGCCCTCTTGCCTTGGCCCCGAGAGCAAAGTCCCGAGCGAGCTCTCGACTCAGTGCAATGCACCCGGAAGGACGCTCTCGCTCGCCTTTCAAGGAGCGATTCCTAACAGCAGAAGCAGCAGAGGCACAAACTGCATGACGAGAAGGGACAACGTAGAACACGTCTCTGTCCTGGCACATTTTCGTGTGCGATACTTCCCTCCGGGTCTTCGGGCCTTGCGAAGCTCTGTGTACTGCGAGCGCTGCTACTCGCAGCTGAGAAGGACCGTGGAGCTAGCGGCGAATTCGTAGAGCTCTTCGCTGCACTGCGCCGCTCGCAAGCGGCTTCGTTCTTCGCCTTCTGCCGTCCGGCGAGAGCTGAACTCCAGCGGTCAGTTGCAGCTCTGCCCAACAGCGTGTTCTCGGTTCTGCGGGCAAGCACGCCCTCTTGCCTTGGCCCCGAGAGCAAAGTCCCGAGCGAGCACTCGACTCAGTGCAATGCACCCGGAAGGACGCTCTCGCTCGCCTTTCAAGGAGCGATTCCTAACAGCAGAAGCAGCAGAGGCACAAACTGCACGACGAGAGGGGACAACGTAGAACACGTCTCTGTCCTGGCACATTTTCGTGAGCGATACTTCCCTCCGGCTCTTCGGGCCTTGCGAAGCTCTGTGTACTGCGAGCGCTGCTACTCGCAGCTGAGAAGGACCGTGGAGCTAGCGGCGAATTCGTAGAGCTCTTCGCTGCACTGCGCCGCTCGCAAGCGGCTTCGTTCTTCGCCTTCTGCCGTCCGGCGAGAGCTGAACTCCAGCGGTCAGTTGCAGCTCTGCCCAACAGCGTGTTCTCGGTTCTGCGGGCAAGCACGCCCTCTTGCCTTGGCCGCGAGAGCAAAGTCCCGAGCGAGCACTCGACTCAGTGCAATGCACCCGGAAGGACGCTCTCGCTCGCCTTTCAAGGAGCGATTCCTAACAGCAGAAGCAGCAGAGGCACAAACTGGACGACGAGAGGGGACACCGTAGAACACGTCTCTGTCCTGGCACATTTTCGTGCGCGATACTTCCCTCCGGGTCTTCGGGCCTTGCGAAGCTCTGTGTACTGCGAGAGCAGCTACTCGCAGCTGAGAAGGACCGTGGAGCTAGCGGCGAATTCGGAGAGCTCTTCGCTGCACTGCGCCGCTCGCAAGCGGCTTCGTTCTTCGCCTTCTGCCGTCCGGCGAGAGCTGAACTCCAGCGGTCCGTTGCAGCTCTGCCCAACAGCGTGTTCTCGGTTCTGCGGGCAAGCACGCCCTCTTGCCTTGGCCCCGAGAGCAAAGTCCCGAGCGAGCACTCGACTCAGTGCAATGCACCCGGAAGGACGCTCTCGCTCGCCTTTCAAGGAGCGATTCCTAACAGCAGAAGCAGCAGAGGCACAAACTGCACGACGAGAGGGGACAACGTAGAACACGTCTCTGTCCTGGCACATTTGCGTGTGCGATACTTCCCTCCGGCTCTTCGGGCCTTGCGAAGCTCTGTGTACTGCGAGCGCTGCTACTCGCAGCTGAGAAGGACCGTGGAGCTAGCGGCGAATTCGGAGAGCTCTTCGCTGCACTGCGCCGCTCGCAAGCGCCTTCGTTCTTCGCCTTCTGCCGTCCGGCGAGAGCTGAACTCCAGCGGTCAGTTGCAGCTCTGCCCAACAGCGTGTTCTCGGTTCTGCGGGCAAGCACGCCCTCTTGCCTTGGCCGCGAGAGCAAAGTCCCGAGCGAGCACTCGACTCAGTGCAATGCACCCGGAAGGACGCTCTCGCTCGCCTTTCAAGGAGCGATTCCTAACAGCAGAAGCAGCAGAGGCACAAACTGCACGACGAGAGGGGACAACGTAGAACACGTCTCTGTCCTGGCACATTTGCGTGTGCGATACTTCCCTCCGGCTCTTCGGGCCTTGCGAAGCTCTGTGTACTGCGAGCGCTGCTACTCGCAGCTGAGAAGGACCGTGGAGCTAGCGGCGAATTCGTAGAGCTCTTCGCTGCACTGCGCCGCTCGCAAGCGGCTTCGTTCTTCGCCTTCTGCCGTCCGGCGAGAGCTGAACTCCAGCGGTCAGTTGCAGCTCTGCCCAACAGCGTGTTCTCGGTTCTGCGGGCAAGCACGCCCTCTTGCCTTGGCCCCGAGAGCAAAGTCCCGAGCGAGCTCTCGACTCAGTGCAATGCACCCGGAAGGACGCTCTCGCTCGCCTTTCAAGGAGCGATTCCTAACAGCAGAAGCAGCAGAGGCACAAACTGCACGACGAGAGGGGACAACGTAGAACACGTCTCTGTCCTGGCACATTTTCGTGTGCGATACTTCCCTCCGGGTCTTCGGTTCTTGCGAAGCTCTGTGTACTGCGAGCGCTGCTACTCGCAGCTGAGAAGGACCGTGGAGCTAGCGGCGAATTCGGAGAGCTCTTCGCTGCACTGCGCCGCTCTCAAGCGGCTTCGTTCTTCGCCTTCTGCCGTCCGGCGAGAGCTGAACTCCAGCGGTCAGTTGCAGCTCTGCCCAACAGCGTGTTCTCGGTTCTGCGGGCAAGCACGCCCTCTTGCCTTGGCCCCGAGAGCAAAGTCCCGAGCGAGCACTCGACTCAGTGCAATGCACCCGGAAGGACGCTCTCGCTCGCCTTTCAAGGAGCGATTCCTAACAGCAGAAGCAGCAGAGGCACAAACTGCACGACGAGAGGGGACAACGTAGAACACGTCTCTGTCCTGGCACATTTGCGTGTGCGATACTTCCCTCCGGCTCTTCGGGCCTTGCGAAGCTCTGTGTACTGCGAGCGCTGCTACTCGCAGCTGAGAAGGACCGTGGAGCTAGCGGCGAATTCGGAGAGCTCTTCGCTGCACTGCGCCGCTCGCAAGCGCCTTCGTTCTTCGCCTTCTGCCGTCCGGCGAGAGCTGAACTCCAGCGGTCAGTTGCAGCTCTGCCCAACAGCGTGTTCTCGGTTCTACGGGCAAGCACGCCCTCTTGCCTTGGCCCCGAGAGCAAAGTCCCGAGCGAGCACTCGACTCAGTGCAATGCACCCGGAAGGACGCTCTCGCTCGCCTTTCAAGGAGCGATTCCTAACAGCAGAAGCAGCAGAGGCACAAACTGCACGACGAGAGGGGACAACGTAGAACACGTCTCTGTCCTGGCACATTTTCGTGAGCGATACTTCCCTCCGGGTCTTCGGGCCTTGCGAAGCTCTGTGTACTGCGAGCGCTGCTACTCGCAGCTGAGAAGGACCGTGGAGCTAGCGGCGAATTCGGAGAGCTCTTCGCTGCACTGCGCCGCTCGCAAGCGCCTTCGTTCTTCGCCTTCTGCCGTCCGGCGAGAGCTGAACTCCAGCGGTCAGTTGCAGCTCTGCCCAACAGCGTGTTCTCGGTTCTGCGGGCAAGCACGCCCTCTTGCCTTGGCCGCGAGAGCAAAGTCCCGAGCGAGCACTCGACTCAGTGCAATGCACCCGGAAGGACGCTCTCGCTCGCCTTTCAAGGAGCGATTCCTAACAGCAGAAGCAGCAGAGGCACAAACTGCACGACGAGAGGGGACAACGTAGAACACGTCTCTGTCCTGGCACATTTGCGTGTGCGATACTTCCCTCCGGCTCTTCGGGCCTTGCGAAGCTCTGTGTACTGCGAGCGCTGCTACTCGCAGCTGAGAAGGACCGTGGAGCTAGCGGCGAATTCGGAGAGCTCTTCGCTGCACTGCGCCGCTCGCAAGCGGCTTCGTTCTTCGCCTTCTGCCGTCCGGCGAGAGCTGAACTCCAGCGGTCAGTTGCAGCTCTGCCCAACAGCGTGTTCTCGGTTCTGCGGGCAAGCACGCCCTCTTGCCTTGGCCGCGAGAGCAAAGTCCCGAGCGAGCACTCGACTCAGTGCAATGCACCCGGAAGGACGCTCTCGCTCGCCTTTCAAGGAGCGATTCCTAACAGCAGAAGCAGCAGAGGCACAAACTGCACGACGAGAGGGGACAACGTAGAACACGTCTCTGTCCTGGCACATTTTCGTGAGCGATACTTCCCTCCGGGTCTTCGGGCCTTGCGAAGCTCTGTGTACTGCGAGCGCTGCTACTCGCAGCTGAGAAGGACCGTGGAGCTAGCGGCGAATTCGGAGAGCTCTTCGCTGCACTGCGCCGCTCGCAAGCGCCTTCGTTCTTCGCCTTCTGCCGTCCGGCGAGAGCTGAACTCCAGCGGTCCGTTGCAGCTCTGCACAACAGCGTGTTCTCGGTTCTGCGGGCAAGCACGCCCTCTTGCCTTGGCCCCGAGAGCAAAGTCCCGAGCGAGCACTCGACTCAGTGCAATGCACCCGGAAGGACGCTCTCGCTCGCCTTTCAAGGAGCGATTCCTAACAGCAGAAGCAGCAGAGGCACAAACTGCACGACGAGAGGGGACAACGTAGAACACGTCTCTGTCCTGGCACATTTGCGTGTGCGATACTTCCCTCCGGCTCTTCGGGCCTTGCGAAGCTCTGTGTACTGCGAGCGCTGCTACTCGCAGCTGAGAAGGACCGTGGAGCTAGCGGCGAATTCGGAGAGCTCTTCGCTGCACTGCGCCGCTCTCAAGCGGCTTCGTTCTTCGCCTTCTGCCGTCCGGCGAGAGCTGAACTCCAGCGGTCAGTTGCAGCTCTGCCCAACAGCGTGTTCTCGGTTCTGCGGGCAAGCACGCCCTCTTGCCTTGGCCCCGAGAGCAAAGTCCCGAGCGAGCACTCGACTCAGTGCAATGCACCCGGAAGGACGCTCTCGCTCGCCTTTCAAGGAGCGATTCCTAACAGCAGAAGCAGCAGAGGCACAAACTGCACGACGAGAGGGGACAACGTAGAACACGTCTCTGTCCTCGCACATTTGCGTGTGCGATACTTCCCTCCGGCTCTTCGGGCCTTGCGAAGCTCTGTGTACTGCGAGCGCTGCTACTCGCAGCTGAGAAGGACCGTGGAGCTAGCGGCGAATTCGGAGAGCTCTTCGCTGCACTGCGCCGCTCGCAAGCGGCTTCGTTCTTCGCCTTCTGCCGTCCGGCGAGAGCTGAACTCCAGCGGTCAGTTGCAGCTCTGCCCAACAGCGTGTTCTCGGTTCTGCGGGCAAGCACGCCCTCTTGCCTTGGCCCCGAGAGCAAAGTCCCGAGCGAGCACTCGACTCAGTGCAATGCACCCGGAAGGACGCTCTCGCTCGCCTTTCAAGGAGCGATTCCTAACAGCAGAAGCAGCAGAGGCACAAACTGCACGACGAGAGGGGACACCGTAGAACACGTCTCTGTCCTGGCACATTTGCGTGTGCGATACTTCCCTCCGGCTCTTCGGGCCTTGCGAAGCTCTGTGTACTGCGAGAGCAGCTACTCGCAGCTTAGAAGGACCGTGGAGCTAGCGGCGAATTCGGAGAGCTCTTCGCTGCACTGCGCCGCTCGCAAGCGGCTTCGTTCTTCGCCTTCTGCCGTCCGGCGAGAGCTGAACTCCAGCGGTCAGTTGCAGCTCTGCCCAACAGCGTGTTCTCGGTTCTGCGGGCAAGCACGCCCTCTTGCCTTGGCCCCGAGAGCAAAGTCCCGAGCGAGCACTCGACTCAGTGCAATGCACCCGGAAGGACGCTCTCGCTCGCCTTTCAAGGAGCGATTCCTAACAGCAGAAGCAGCAGAGGCACAAACTGCACGACGAGAAGGGACAACGTAGAACACGTCTCTGTCCTGGCACATTTGCGTGTGCGATACTTCCCTTCGGGTCTTCGGGCCTTGCGAAGCTCTGTGTACTGCGAGCGCTGCTACTCGCAGCTGAGAAGGACCGTGGAGCTAGCGGCGAATTCGGAGAGCTCTTCGCTGCACTGCGCCGCTCGCAAGCGGCTTCGTTCTTCGCCTTCTGCCGTCCGGCGAGAGCTGAACTCCAGCGGTCCGTTGCAGCTCTGCCCAACAGCGTGTTCTCGGTTCTGCGGGCAAGCACGCCCTCTTGCCTTGGCCCCGAGAGCAAAGTCCCGAGCGAGCACTCGACTCAGTGCAATGCACCCGGAAGGACGCTCTCGCTCGCCTTTCAAGGAGCGATTCCTAACAGCAGAAGCAGCAGAGGCACAAACTGCACGACGAGAGGGGACAACGTAGAACACGTCTCTGTCCTGGCACATTTGCGTGTGCGATACTTCCCTCCGGCTCTTCGGGCCTTGCGAAGCTCTGTGTACTGCGAGCGCTGCTACTCGCAGCTGAGAAGGACCGTGGAGCTAGCGGCGAATTCGGAGAGCTCTTCGCTGCACTGCGCCGCTCGCAAGCGCCTTCGTTCTTCGCCTTCTGCCGTCCGGCGAGAGCTGAACTCCAGCGGTCCGTTGCAGCTCTGCCCAACAGCGTGTTCTCGGTTCTGCGGGCAAGCACGCCCTCTTGCCTTGGCCCCGAGAGCAAAGTCCCGAGCGAGCACTCGACTCAGTGCAATGCACCCGGAAGGACGCTCTCGCTCGCCTTTCAAGGAGCGATTCCTAACAGCAGAAGCAGCAGAGGCACAAACTGCACGACGAGAGGGGACAACGTAGAACACGTCTCTGTCCTGGCACATTTTCGTGAGCGATACTTCCCTCCGGGTCTTCGGGCCTTGCGAAGCTCTGTGTACTGCGAGCGCTGCTACTCGCAGCTGAGAAGGACCGTGGAGCTAGCGGCGAATTCGTAGAGCTCTTCGCTGCACTGCGCCGCTCGCAAGCGGCTTCGTTCTTCGCCTTCTGCCGTCCGGCGAGAGCTGAACTCCAGCGGTCAGTTGCAGCTCTGCCCAACAGCGTGTTCTCGGTTCTGCGGGCAAGCACGCCCTCTTGCCTTGGCCGCGAGAGCAAAGTCCCGAGCGAGCACTCGACTCAGTGCAATGCACCCGGAAGGACGCTCTCGCTCGCCTTTCAAGGAGCGATTCCTAACAGCAGAAGCAGCAGAGGCACAAACTGCACGACGAGAGGGGACAACGTAGAACACGTCTCTGTCCTGGCACATTTTCGTGAGCGATACTTCCCTCCGGGTCTTCGGGCCTTGCGAAGCTCTGTGTACTGCGAGCGCTGCTACTCGCAGCTGAGAAGGACCGTGGAGCTAGCGGCGAATTCGGAGAGCTCTTCGCTGCACTGCGCCGCTCGCAAGCGCCTTCGTTCTTCGCCTTCTGCCGTCCGGCGAGAGCTGAACTCCAGCGGTCCGTTGCAGCTCTGCCCAACAGCGTGTTCTCGGTTCTGCGGGCAAGCACGCCCTCTTGCCTTGGCCCCGAGAGCAAAGTCCCGAGCGAGCACTCGACTCAGTGCAATGCACCCGGAAGGACGCTCTCGCTCGCCTTTCAAGGAGCGATTCCTAACAGCAGAAGCAGCAGAGGCACAAACTGCACGACGAGAGGGGACAACGTAGAACACGTCTCTGTCCTGGCACATTTGCGTGTGCGATACTTCCCTCCGGCTCTTCGGGCCTTGCGAGGCTCTGTGTACTGCGAGCGCTGCTACTCGCAGCTGAGAAGGACCGTGGAGCTAGCGGCGAATTCGGAGAGCTCTTCGCTGCACTGCGCCGCTCGCAAGCGCCTTCGTTCTTCGCCTTCTGCCGTCCGGCGAGAGCTGAACTCCAGCGGTCCGTTGCAGCTCTGCCCAACAGCGTGTTCTCGGTTCTGCGGGCAAGCACGCCCTCTTGCCTTGGCCCCGAGAGCAAAGTCCCGAGCGAGCACTCGACTCAGTGCAATGCACCCGGAAGGACGCTCTCGCTCGCCTTTCAAGGAGCGATTCCTAACAGCAGAAGCAGCAGAGGCACAAACTGCACGACGAGAGGGGACAACGTAGAACACGTCTCTGTCCTGGCACATTTGCGTGTGCGATACTTCCCTCCGGCTCTTCGGGCCTTGCGAGGCTCTGTGTACTGCGAGCGCTGCTACTCGCAGCTGAGAAGGACCGTGGAGCTAGCGGCGAATTCGGAGAGCTCTTCGCTGCACTGCGCCGCTCGCAAGCGCCTTCGTTCTTCGCCTTCTGCCGTCCGGCGAGAGCTGAACTCCAGCGGTCAGTTGCAGCTCTGCCCAACAGCGTGTTCTCGGTTCTGCGGGCAAGCACGCCCTCTTGCCTTGGCCGCGAGAGCAAAGTCCCGAGCGAGCACTCGACTCCGTGCAATGCACCCGGAAGGACGCTCTCGCTCGCCTTTCAAGGAGCGATTCCTAACAGCAGAAGCAGCAGAGGCACAAACTGCACGACGAGAGGGGACAACGTAGAACACGTCTCTGTCCTGGCACATTTGCGTGTGCGATACTTCCCTCCGGCTCTTCGGGCCTTGCGAAGCTCTGTGTACTGCGAGCGCTGCTACTCGCAGCTGAGAAGGACCGTGGAGCTAGCGGCGAATTCGGAGAGCTCTTCGCTGCACTGCGCCGCTCTCAAGCGGCTTCGTTCTTCGCCTTCTGCCGTCCGGCGAGAGCTGAACTCCAGCGGTCAGTTGCAGCTCTGCCCAACAGCGTGTTCTCGGTTCTGCGGGCAAGCACGCCCTCTTGCCTTGGCCCCGAGAGCAAAGTCCCGAGCGAGCACTCGACTCAGTGCAATGCACCCGGAAGGACGCTCTCGCTCGCCTTTCAAGGAGCGATTCCTAACAGCAGAAGCAGCAGAGGCACAAACTGCACGACGAGAGGGGACAACGTAGAACACGTCTCTGTCCTGGCACATTTGCGTGTGCGATACTTCCCTCCGGCTTTTCGGGCCTTGCGAAGCTCTGTGTACTGCGAGCGCTGCTACTCGCAGCTGAGAAGGACCGTGGAGCTAGCGGCGAATTCGGAGAGCTCTTCGCTGCACTGCGCCGCTCGCAAGCGGCTTCGTTCTTCGCCTTCTGCCGTCCGGCGAGAGCTGAACTCCAGCGGTCAGTTGCAGCTCTGCCCAACAGCGTGTTCTCAGTTCTGCGGGCAAGCACGCCCTCTTGCCTTGGCCGCGAGAGCAAAGTCCCGAGCGAGCACTCGACTCAGTGCAATGCACCCGGAAGGACGCTCTCGCTCGCCTTTCAAGGAGCGATTCCTAACAGCAGAAGCAGCAGAGGCACAAACTGCACGACGAGAAGGGACAACGTAGAACACGTCTCTGTCCTGGCACATTTGCGTGTGCGATACTTCCCTCCGGGTCTTCGGGCCTTGCGAAGCTCTGTGTACTGCGAGCGCTGCTACTCGCAGCTGAGAAGGACCGTGGAGCTAGCGGCGAATTCGGAGAGCGCTGAGCACGTAGTCAAGAAGCGAGACGTGTCCCTGCAACGCGGTCCTAAGAGCAGCTTCCTCGCGGGGGGGGGGAGCTCCGGCCACAAGACATTCTCGTCGTGGCAACGGATCTCTGTGAAGGGGGTAGGCGAAAAGCTTTCGTTTTCCATTCGAACTGCGAGAGAGGCAGACTGTTGCACGGAGCTCTGAGAACAAAGGTGCACGCCCTAGGCGGACTTGGGCAGAAGCAGCGTTCTCTAGCTCTTGGCTGCCGGCGCACTTGTGGTTGTGTGGCGCCCTTGCAGCGGCTTCTGGCCGCCGGCCAGTGAAAGCGGCTCCACGCTTGGGCGAGGGCGGTGAACGAAGCGGCACTAGTCCCGTGCTTGTGTGCACCACGTTACAGGCTACTAGGAGAGGAAGGTGGTTGACTCTCGCTTGCCTTCCCAAGTGCCCTTAGCAGTCGGAAGGAGCAAGCTGAAGCACTGCTGCTTGTGCTGCTCCTTGGTTCCCTTGCAGCCCGCTGTGAAAGCATTGGCGGTCGCTTCTAGGCGCCGAGTTGCACACAGCACCACTGTAAGTGCCGCGGAGAAGGGAAATCCAGAGTGCAGCGAGGAGCTGGACGTGGCTAACGCGCAGTAAGGAGAAGGTGAACCTAGGCACTGCCTCTTCAATCTGGCCGCCTCTGCTCTGGTAGCAACTTTTGCAAGTCGGCAGAGGGAGCTGCGAGTATGTAGAACGGAGGGCAGCGAGACGCCGTGTGTTATGCGCCCTTTCAGGGCTGCTGCCAGGGTGCTACTTTAAGAACGCCTTCTTCTTCCTCGCGTCCTTCCTCCACTATAGTCTCCTGGATTCACCTGAGACTCTTCCTAGGCATCTCCCTGATCCTTTTTGCAATGAGTCTCACATCATTCTCCTGAAGAAACTGTCTGCTTATGGTTTGCATGGGTGGGCTGTTTGCTGGGTGACAAACTGGGTGATGGCCAGGCCCACAGAGTGGTGGGAAATAGAGTTCATCCAGCTGGTCCCCAAGGCTCAGTCTTGGGCCCAGTCCTGTTTAATATCTTGCTCAGTGATCTGGACAAAGTGATAGAGTACACGCCCAGGAAGTTCACAGATGATGCAAAGTTGGCTGGTAGTGTTTTTTTCTTCTGGAGGACAGCAGGCTCTGCTTCTTCTTCCTCCTGTTCTGAGGTCGCTGCTCCCTCTTCATCCCTCATTAAGTGTGCTGATTTTGTCACTTGGATGAGAAAACAAACAATTTTAGCAACAATACTAGTGGCAGGGTACAAGAAAGGAAGAGTTCACACGAATCCCCCCCCCCCCCCCCCGCCCAACAACAGAAAATACCTGATGGCTCCTCTGCCCAGCTTACTGACTACACCGGAACCCATTGTCCCCCAAAGATACTCCCTTCTCCCTGCCCCCAGCCATGATGTGAGATGGAATAGAATAACTAAGATTAAGATTCTCCCTATGGAACTCCATCATACTTCGATTCTGGGAAAAAAAAGTTCTATCATTTCAGATCATTTGAATTTGAATTTGCATACTAAAAAGTCTAGCCAGAAACTCATGACAATATTAATAGCCCATTCTAGAATGTCCGAGATGATAGACACTTCTTTCAAGAGAATGTGATACCTCACGTGACTTCTCCAGAATTTAAATGAACAGCGGGAGTAGTCTACAAGATTCTTGCTGCCATCTGGATTTCCTGGTATTTGGCTGGTCTATGTAAACCAACCAGCTATTCAGCAGAGGGAATATTAGTGTGATACTTGATGGTATGTGAGATGGAACACAGTAATTTATGGCTTTTTGCATAGTGATGAAGCTGTAAAGAAAGCTCCGTAATGCTCAGACAAGGAGGCTGCTGGACTTCAAGCAGCAAAGGCCCAAAACGAACCAGTGAAAAGGTGTCATTGAAAAAAAAAAAAAAAGCCAGGTGGGGAGCAAAGTGATACTTAAGGGCAGTTTACTGAAAGAGGGAATCTAGTGAAAAAAAAAGTCCAAGAGTGAAGGAATAACAGAGAAAATGAAACTAAGGAAGGAAATCAATCTCAGCTAATCATTTCAGAAGCTAACAAGTTGTCATTGCAATGATGCATAAAGTGAGAAAAAATAAATATGTCTGCGCCAAAATCTGAAATATGAACTTTACTGCATTCTGTCTTCCACGGAATCATACAACAGTCTGTGATTAAAGATCATGTAGTCCAACTTCCTTGCCAGGTAGATCTTACAGTAGATCAAATTGCTCAAGACTAGCCAAACTGATAAGGAGCACTCTCAATGATGGGGCATCCACAACTTCTCTGGAACACCCGTTTGAGTGTCTCACCAGCTTCATTGTAGAAAAGTTTTTCCTTTTAGCCAATCTAAACCTAGTCTCAGTTTGAAAGCATGGCCCCTTATCCTGTCTCTGCAAACTTTCCTAAAAAGTCTTTCTCCATTTGTCTTATACCCTCTTTACATATTCAAAGGCCACAATACTGTCTCTCCAGAAACCTCTCTTCTCCAGGCTAAAAGATCCTACTTTTCACAAGAACCAGGTCATAAACTGAGATGGAAGACATCTCAGGAGATCAGATCATCCAACAGCTCAGCGTAAGAATAGCTCTGAAGTCAGATCAACTAGCTTAGGGCTGTGTCTGTTTGAATTTTGAAAATTAGCAGGACTTGAAATGCTTCAAGGAAGAGAACTCTGGGTGGCTCCAGAAACAGCCTGAGAAACTCGAGCAAACTCGAAACCTCAGAAACTACCACTGCTTTCTCTCCCTCAGCCCAAGCAGTCCCAAAGAAGAAGTGTTCCCAGCAGGCTGGGATAGCACACATATACACTACATATACGTGACAGGCATCGCCAGCAGCCACATCCTGCTCCTTTCTGTGGCTGGCAAGAGTGAGACTGGATGTTTACATGTGGGCAACCTGGGTCCCTCCAGCAGCTCACACACTCAGCCTGCCCAGTGACCCCACTGAATTCCAGTATTAGCAGTGTGCCAAGGCCACAGCACTATTCTGCTTGCTGGCACAGACCATCACACGCCTCCTAAATCAGTCAGGACTCCCCTGGTCCCACAGCCAGCACCCCACTTGCCCTCCGCCAGGCCACTGCCATTGTTCACCAACTTCTCCACTTTGATCTTTGCTGGTGCTCTCAACACTGGCACACCCAGATGTTCTGCAGCTGTTGTCTCCTGGTGGAAAGGACTTGTAAAGCCATGTTTCCTAACAGGACTTCCACAACCTTTCAAAGCAACCTTTACTGGGGTATGAACAATCTCATTCAAATGTCAACATTTCTTTTCCCGTATGTGAAATCAGAATTTCCTTCTTCCGGGCATGCCCAAAACAAGGCACAAACTACATTGTGCCTTCTGTTTCACATGCTGACTCGTTTGTAAACAATGCTAGGAGAATACCTGTTTTGATCCAAGCTAATCTCTGGCCCTTATAGTGCTTTCGGTAGTTAGTTTTGCTTTGTTATTTACTTGATGTCCCATTGAATTGTTGAATCATAAACAGACTACCTGTCTGTATAGCAGCATAGCAGTGATGAATAAATGCAAGAGAAGGAGCAAGGTGATTGTTTGCTAGACTCTTCCTAGAAACTGAGAAATCTGTTACTTAATGCTGACCACAGCAGATGGAGGAAGCATCCTACATGATGTCAAAGCAATGAAGCTGTAATCACTTTTATGATTACAGTCAAGGCACTGCTTTTGCCACCATAAGTGGAGTGCAGGGAATCTTAAAAGACGACACTCTAACTGTTGTCCATGCTCACTGAGAAAATAATGCTTTTACAGCAGAGCAGGTCTCACCGCAGCTAAATCATGGCTTCAACTGTACACCGCCTTCAAAAAGCCCACAAAAACACAAATGAAAGGATTTGGAACCCAAGGGAATCTCGGATTGTGACATCAGCTCACTCTGGATTCTTTCCAAATTCTCAATTCCATTTTCTTCCGAGCCAATTTTCCCATCTAACTTGAGATGTAATTTATGGATTTCCAACACATCTAGTTACCTTAGAATTAGATTGCCACTAGCCAAAAAGACAGAAACAAGCAGTTAAGTGAAGACTGAAACCATGGGTGTTTAGAACAGCAAAACTTGGGCGAAACTATTCTTAAGAAAACCAAAACTTTTAGGACTTACCCATGTATTTTTGGAGGTGGAAAAAGTTTTACATCGAAAAGTCCCTAGGGAACTCTTTTCAGTGCCTGGAGAGCCGCTGTCGCTCGCCTTTCAAGGACCTATTCGTCACAGCAGAGGCAGCAGAGCACAAGATGGCCGACGAGAAGGGGCAGTGTAGAACTCTCTGTCTGTCTGTGTCTCTACTCAGTGTAGAACGTCTCTATCCTGGCACATTTTCGAGTGCGATACTTCCCTCCGGGTCTTCGGTCCTTGCGAAGCTCTATGTACTGTGAGCGCTGCTACTTGCAGCTGAGAAAGACCGTGGAGCTAGCGGCGAATTCGGAGAGCGCTGAGCACGTAGTCAAGAAGCGAGACGTGTCCCTGCAACGCGGTGCTAATAGCAGCTTCCTCGCGGCGGGGGCGAGCTCCGGCCACAAGGCATTCTCGTCCTGGCAACGGATCTCTGTGAAGGGCGTAGGCGAAAAGCTTTCGTTTTCCATTCGAACTGCGAGAGAGGCAGACTGTTGCACGGAGCTCTGAGAACAAAGGTGCACGCCCTAGGCGGGCTTGGGCAGAAGCAGCGTTCTCTAGCTCTTGGCTGCCGGCACACTGCTGGCTGTGTGGCGCCCCTGCAGCGGCTTCTGGCCGCCGGCAAGTGAAAGCAGCGCCAGGCGTGGGCGAGGGCGGTGAACGAAGCAGCACTCGTCCCGTGCTTGTGTGCACCACGTTACAGGCTACTAGGAGAGGAAGGTGGTTGACTCTCGCTTGCCCTCCCAAGTGCCCTTAGCAGTCGGAAGGAGCAAGCTGAAGCACTGCTGCTTGTGCTGCTCCTTGGTTCCCTTGCAGCCCGCTTTGAAAGCATTGGCGGTCGCTTCTAGGCGCCGAGTTGCACACAGCACCACGGTAAGTGCCGCGGAGAAGGGAAATCCAGAGTGCAGCGAGGAGCTGGACGTGGCTTACGTGCAGTAAGGAGAAGGTGAACCTAGGCACTGCCTCTTCAATCTGGCCGCCTCTGCTCTGGTAGCAACTTTTGCAAGTCGGCAGAGGGAGCCGCGAGTATGTAGAACGGAGGGCAGCGAGACGCCGTGTGTTATGCGCCTTTTCAGGGCTGCTGCCAGGGTGCTACTTTAAGAACGCCTTTTTCTTCCTCGCGTCCTTCTCGCTTCGCTCTAGCTGCATGGAGTACAGCACAGCGAAGGTGTGAGGAAGGGCTCTGCCCCAGCTTTTGCCCCGGCCTGCCTGTGCTGCGCCTTTAGCTGCACACGAGAACAACGGCATTTCTTACCCGCAAGGTAAAAAAGGCTTTAGTGTAGCCTTAGGAATGGCAAGTGCCTAGGCATTAAGTTGAGCGACCACGTATGAGGGAGTCTTTAGAGGTTTCCTCCCCCATGGCGCAGGTGTATTCTCATTCTCGTGCTGAACTGAAAAGTCCGGGCATGGCAAGACTGGCCTGCCTTGTGCAGAGACGAACACAAATGTGGGGCTATGATCCTCTGTGTTCGGAGCTCTGCTTCCGGGTGTGTGGGCCGCCATGAGCCCGCAGCAGCCGCCGAGGACAGTGTGGATTGTGGATGAGTCTGGGCTGGCCCCCCGCCCCCCCGTTGGTCTGACAGCGGCAGAAGTGGCGTAGGAGCGGCATCGCCTGAGGGCCCCATGGGGGGCGGGAAGAGAGCCGGGAGTGACTCCGAGCGACACCGGAAGCGATATCCGTAGGGCCCGGAAGGCCAGCGTTGCCATCGAGTTTGGGCGGTAGGAGGCGTCTAAGGTGCTTTGAAAGGTGGAGCTTCTTTGCTCTAGGACAGACTGGGAGAGCTGAGGGTGTCCAATCTGGAGAACAGAAGGCTCCAGGGAGATCTTCGAGCCCCTTGCAGTGCCTGCTGGGGCTCCAAGATAGCTGGGGAGGGACTTTGGAAAAGGGTCTGGACTCGCAGGACAAGGGGGAATAGCTTCAAACTGCCAGAGGGCTGGGATAGATGGGATATTGGAAAGGAATTCTTCCTTGGGTGGGTGCTGAGGCACATGTTGCTCAAAGAGGCTGTGTAGGAGCCCCATGGCAGGAAGCGTCCAGGGCCAGGCTGGAGCGGACATGGAGCAACCTGGACTAGTGGAAAAGTGTCCCTGCCCGTGTCAGGATGTGGGAAGAAGATAATTTGTCTCTAAGGTCGCTTCCAGTCCAAACCATTCTGGGATTCTAGGATTCATGGAAGGCCCTTTTCCAAGTGAAGTGTTGTATCTCTTGGCTCCCAGCTTGTAGTTGCCGGTTCTTCTGGAAGCAGGCGTGGCGAAGCAGCTGTGATGAGCCATGGGTTCTCAATAGGACGAGTGTGATATATTTGCAGAGAGGAAGGCTGCAGACAGATCTTCAAGGTCCAGGTAAAACAAGCAAAGGATTGAATAGAAGCCAAAGATTGGTTGTGTTAGTCAGTTTGCTGGCTGTTGAAATGGCCCCAGGTAATTTTCAACATTTCTAATTTGGATTTGTTTGAGTAAAAAATGAATGTGTTACCTCCAGCGTAGGCTCTCCAATGCATCTCCATGTGCTCCCATCTCTTTGTTGTATATCGGGTTCTATTAACTGAAGACAGAATCATAACACAGTAGTAAAACATTTAGAGGTGTAGTTAGCCAGCTTCAGGAGTTTTCAACTCAGCTGTTGACTTTTCTGGTAACTGTAGGCAAGGCAACACAATCCAGTTACTCCACTTTTCCTCTCTGAGGAAAAGATGATTTTTTTTTTTTTTTTTTTCTCATTTTGAAAATAGCCTTGAATGAAGAGAGTTATGCACGTGGCATGTAGGATTCATTATTTTACCTTTCTCTTCTGTTGTCTTTCGCGTACTAGTCTTTTTAAAATTTTTTTGTCGCTGTTCTCCATTCAGTAGGTTTGAAAGAATTCTAATTGTTGAGATGATGGTTCTTTGAAGGCTCACTTAGCCCACCTTTTGGGTGAAGGAAAGAAGAAGACAAGGTCCTCTAGGAAGAGTAAAAAGCATACTTTCAAGAGGCATTCAGAGATGTCTGCTGATGCCACGCAATTACCGTGTAATCAGCAGAAATGTGTTGGAAAAACACCCATCAGTGACTTCACAAGAAAGCCACACTCAAGACAGGTAAAGAACAGAAGCATAAAACCCCAAAGGTATGAAATGGACAGATTTTCATTGGGAATGAGCAACTCCTGAATTCTTGGTTCTAGAACTAGGGGCTTGTAATAAATAGACTGTCTCCTTGCCAAACGTAAACTTGGTGTCATGAACTGCTCACTGCCCGTTGAAGTGCAGGGCTAGTAGACTAATATTTGCCATGGCAGGCATATTGTATGGCTTTCCTGTTAAAAAGAAATTGGTTTTGCTCATAGCAATCTAGATATGTACCCAGTCTGACACCTATTTTTTAGGCTATATTTCCAAGTAAATGGCTTCCATGATGATGCAGTAAGTTTATGTCATGAACAGGAATGAAGTGATTGCATGCATCCTTTTTTACCCTAAGCCAGCTGCTGAGTAATGAGACAGAGACTCTCACTGACGCCAAGGAGTGCCCGTGCTTTTGGGAAAAGCACTGGGCAGATAAAGCCTATTTCCACATTTCTTGCTAGCGTCTCCTTCAAAGTTCATGGGTTTGTGCATCTTTTAGAGCTGTTCTAGATGTTCTTTGTAGTTTACATGTACTAAATGTAGCAGGTATTGCTTTCATGCCGTCCTACTAGATTTGAAGTTGGGATCTACTCAGGCTTCAATGTCTCAGAAGAAGCAACGTCGATTCTTTGAATTCTACTCTTGAACGTGAGAATGCTACTTATGTAGTTAATGAATTAATTAAATCGAATTCACTTGAATGGAAAAATTGTCTTGTTCATGTAGATTTTTAACTTGGGAAATTGATATTTGAGTTCTACTTTTCATTGTTGTTGCTTTTCTGTATTCTTTGATTGCACAGATAGCAGATGTACTGACCAAGTATTGTGTGAAACTGGAGGAAATGTCCTTCCTCTTGGCAGCTGATGTTCACAAGCTCATTAACGCTAAGGCCATGGTAAATGTTTTACCTGGGGCAAGATAGCAGTCTGAATATTCCTAGAATGTCTTTCTTTCCCCAGATGAAATTCATTTTTTCTGCCTATCAATCACTGAAATATAGAAGAAATTTCTACTTGACGGGGTATTGGTTATCATTTGTGTTCTTTTCTCCCCTCATTTTCTGTAGAAGAGACAATTTTTGGTTTGTTTTTGCATGTTGTATGCTGCTTCTACTTCTGGTTTTGTTTTTTAATACACAGAATATAAACGGAGCACTGCTGGATAATGAGAGGGCAACTGCCAAGCTACTCTTGAATCGAATGAAATCAGAGCTTGAGAAAGAAAAATGGCATCAACTGAAATGGCAAGGGACTGGAAGCTCATGCAAAAGAAGTGTGGAGTTCAGAGTTTCAGGTCAGAAATTTGGCAGTCTTCTTTTGGACAATGAGCAACACCAAGAGGCTAGTGTTCACTTTTGGTTTCTGTTAAAGTAATACTTGATCATTTTTTCTTTCTACGTGATACCACGTATGATATCACATATATCATGTGATTCCATTCTACATATCTACTTTCCATCCTGCAGAGAATTTATGGCAAGTGAAGAAATACAGAATCCCCCAACTGTGAATATGGAAATGGAAAAGTTGATAAAGGAGCAGATGGTACTCAGTGAAGAGAGACTGAAGGTTTTGCAATATATCGGGTATGGCAAAAGAGGGTATAGCATAAAGGAAAACAATTGTTGCTGGAGTTAATGAAGGACTTGGCTACAAAATGCACTTTGCTTCCTGTCAATGTGTGATTGCTAAATGCAGCAGTAAGGCAGGGTCTACATCTATTTCTGTACAGCTCTTTTGAATGGAAAAAATGCATTCTTGATTTTCAGTGCCCCAGCTACACTTAATAGGTGGCGATCAGGCTCTAAAAATGGAGGAATGCAGAAGTAAATCTCGAAACATAGCAGAAATGGGCAAAGAGGGGTGGAGAGCTAGAACTTGGTGTTTTTGTCAAGGCATTTTTTTCTCCATGGCGTGGGATTTTATTTGCGGAATAAATGAAGAGAGGAGTCTGGATAGAAATCTAACGTTGCTACGTTTGAATATCCATCCTGAACACAAGACACATTGGTGTGGGTGCAATGCATTACGATCTTTACAGGGAGGTTTTTTACGGTGGATGTAGGAACCAGGTAGATGACAGTTAGTTCCTTATCGGGCAGTAAACAGTTGGCCTTGAACAACAACAATCTCAGGTTTATTTTCATTGCCAAGATGGCTGTAAATAAAAGAACGCCCAGTAGTATGGATATTCGGATTCATAATTTTATATTTGAAGTACTGACTGGTTTGTATTTTAGGATACCTGACTCTTGTTTCCTGCTTTGATAGCACCCTGTTGCCTCCAACACGTGCCAAATCTGATGGAAACGAATGGTGCAGAACTCTGGAGAATTGAAACAAAAGTCTAGGTAGGTCGGGAAATCCTAAGAACAGTCTGGAATTCAAGCAATATTTTCTTTTCTCCTGGGCAACGATGAGGCAGACGGTTGCTTTGAGAGTGCATGTTTGCTCTATTCTTTGTTCCGTGTGTTGCCACATACCTTCTCAGTTGCTTGGAGGTGGCAGTAAGAGCCAAAGAAGCTGCCTGTGGCATGGCTTTCCTTTGGCCAGTACAAACACCTGTGCATGGGGAGATCTAGCAGGAACTGGCTCGGTTAGAATGAATCTGGGGGAAATCAAATGTTAATTTTGACGTGGATCCCTTCTCAGTCATACAAAAATACTCCTTTTTAACTCCTGGAGAAGAAGAGGGGAAGTATGAGAAGAAGAGGGGAAGTATTGGAGATACTTCCTTTCTCTGTGTCCTTGCAGCATGCCTTCCCGCTCTGTGTCTGCCTTCTCTTGCTCCAGAGCACATCCAGTTGGGATGTTTGTAGCCTGTATGGTAGCAAAGAAGTTGGTAGCGATTGTTAAGTACCTTGCTACTTTGAAGCGTAATGATAAACAGCTGTGTATGAAAATGTCTTGATTTCTTTGGCTGGTAATGTCTGGTGTCTGTAGGCACTGCTGGCATCTGTTCCGTGTGCTGAGATTCAGCACATGGCCTCTGTCATGTTTCCATGTCACACTGCACTGTGAAAGATGGGAATTTTGACTGTGGTCTGTTCCGTATCATTCAGACAGCCCTAATGTGGAGTGCGTGGAGAAAATGAGCATCCAGTATGAGCTGGTCGAGGGCAAATGTCAGGAGAAAGGGCAGATGTGCAAGTTGAGTGCCACAGCTTTTGGCTGTGATAGCCGTGGTCCAATGTGTCATTAAGAGTAAAGTGCGTCTGAGGATGCACCAGACAGTGAGATAACAAGTGGAATTCCTTTTTAACCTCCTCCTTACTCTGTTCAAAAAGTAAGCCATCCGTTTGGTTTCACAGTAGTAGTCGGTATTTGTGCTTGAAATGTGGAAAAGCCGTAACAAATGCCAGTAATGAAGGGAGTGCTGTCCTACATGAATGTGGAAGATGCAAGGAGCCTCAGCCCTTGTGCTAAATCTGTCTTATCTTGGGAAAGAAATTCCACCTCTGCCTCAATTTCTCCCTTTGTGTCCAACCAGATGGTATTGTTTAGTAATCTAATATGGCATGTGGGAGGCTGAATCTATCTCTGTCCATCACAAGAAAAGAAACACTACGTTTAGCCAGGCTCTCTGAAAGCCACACAGTATTTCTTCTGTGCATGTCAATAATTTGTTCTTCTTTTCCTTCAGATGACCCTGTTGGATGTGAACATTTGCACAGCAGAAGATGCTGAAGTTGTGCACTCCAACATGCTTCAGATGACTGAGAAACGAAAATGTAGGTTTGAAGAAGAAGTGGAGCACGTGGATGTACGTTTCTTTTATTTGATGACATATATCTTCATCACTCCTTGGGATTAGTCTGTTCTTCCTGTGCTCCCACCTGCAATGCCTTCTGCGTGGTAGGCTATTGATGTCACCTTAGAAAGAGGTCCATAGTGTGACAAAACACTCCAGAGAAACAGTTTGGTGTGGAAGAGTTTCATGTGGAAGTGTTCATAATTCTTGTGTTTATTATTTGTAATAGAAATAGATTGTATTTTTATGATCATTTCTATCTGAAATACATAGGATAGCGATGAATGACGTATGGCCCAGTCTGCTTAAGATCAGACTTCAGGAAGAGCTGGAAATGATCTCCCAAATGTCTTCCAATCTTTTCTATACATAAAAAAAGTCGGGCAGTTGTTTCTAAAGGGATAAATTATAGAATGTGATTTGGTGCTTTATGGTGCCAGAATAAACAGAAGTTTTGAGAATCCGCATTCTTACCAGTTTACTTGGAGACTGATTTTTTTTTACTCTCCAGATAGAAGACGCCATGTTGGATACCAGTCGTAAAATTCCAGGCAGCCTTTTATCATGTTACATATCCTCTTACTCATTCATTTCACCTTCCAGCAGTTTAGAAAGAACTTGTTCACTTGAATGTTTTTCTTTGGAGTGATTTGAAGGAGACGGCTAAATGGCCATAATCCAGGTAGAAACATAAAAACAAGGGTGTGCTATAAAGACAGGACTTCTTAATGCAAAGAGCCCTCTGAAATTCAAAATACCTGCTATAAAATTAAAAATGTAATCTTTGACTTTTAGATGGGAATTTCTCCTCTTCAGTTTCATTCTGTCAGGTGCATTTTTGCTAACTGCTTGATTCACGCTGAATGGACAGTCCTGTCTTATTGTTGGTATGGCAACAGCGATAGAGATCACTGCTGCTTTCTGTAGAAAGTGGCTGCAAGTTGCTATGACGAGATCTTGTGCAGGTCTAGAGTCTGATTGGATGTGAGGTTCTCATTGTTTCAGAACACCAACTTGGGGTGGCAGTGTCAGAGGTGTTCATTATCTAGGAAGATTTTCATAGGCGATGAGTTTTGCTGAGGTAGCTTTCTCTTCTGGGTGTAGAAGATATGTGCATAATTAACTTCCTTGAATCCTAAAGAGCTGGGGAGATTTTAGTATCTACGAAACCATTTTTACTAGCTTTTTTATGTGGCCTTAGATGATGAAAGTGATCTGGATACAATCTTAGAAAAAAGGCAAACGGTGAGCTGTGAGGAAGAGCTGAAGGAGTATTTGGAGAACACCCTTTCTTCTTGAGATCAACTTAGAACAAGGTATGAATTTGGTATGTTTTGTAAACTTAAAAGGTAGAGCATCTTTGAACATTGGTTGTACTACTTAGGCCTTGTTTTAATGCTGTTGTGTGAAGGTATGGAAAAAGAGTGCTTTTCACTTCATGTAAGAATATAGAATAATGTCCCTACTGAACAAGGTTAAGGCAAATAATGCCCACGGTTTAGGAATGGGACAAAGGAAGACTGCTATCATTCAAAAACCATAGCACATCAGTATTACTGTGCATACCGTCACATCCATGCCTTATTCAGAAGGTAAAAGTAGTAGTGCAGATTCTTGGATCACCGGAATCAGAAGTTGGTCTGCACCATCATCTCTTCACTCATAGATTTGATCTCATTCAAAGTTCTAGGAACTCAGACGTTTAAGACAGCCAAGCACCGGCAACTTTAAAAACCATCTAAAAATGGGTACAATACCGCTCTCCTTCCTGAAGATCTTAGCAGCAGCTCTGAAGCCGTAGAGGAAGCAGCACTGTTCACACACCCAGGAGGTCTTTCCTACCTGCTCGATCAGAGGCACATTAGAAGAGCAGTGTGGACCTGAGGGGCAGATGCACATACCTTCACACACCTCGCAGTGGGACTGTGGTTAGAGCTGGAGGTTTGATACTCTTCCTAATAATTTGAGCCGTTAAAACAAAGCCAGAGGTAACAGACCAAGTGAAAATACAATGCCAGGTTGCGGAAAGAGAATGTTACCTATCTGAACTCGTACAAAAATTCCCCATCATTCTCTTTGTTTAGGAGACCAAGCCAATGTCCGTGTAAATGAAAACAAGTGTGAATATTGATTTTTCTTGAATCAAGACTCAGCTTTATGTCCAAGTCAAAGGCAAATAAACCAGAAAGGCTCCGCTGAGCACAGTGCAGAACTAACATGGAAGACAGTCATTTGACCTCTTATGTAAGCAGTGTTGGTGTGGTTCCCCATCCAAAAGGAAGGATGTCAAATGCTTCTTTGGAAATATTTTAACTTCTCTGCGTTTCTTTCTTTGTAATGAACTAATCTCTAACAAGCCAGGACGTGATTGTGTTCAGTAGAAACAGATCAATGGCAACATTTAGCCTAAAGGTTTTATGAGATTGATCAGGAAGTTCGATTTAGATTTAAAGGCACTGTAGTCATATTTAATTTTATTTCTCTCCGCACTTGAGTCTCTTAAACAGGGACCTTCAATTGGACAGGAACGGGACACTGAAGCAAATTGTAATGGATGACGTAATGGCTTACCCAGAAGCATTTTGTGGGAATTGATTTCTTCTAGGTATCCATCAGCCAGCATTTTAGTGTGAAGGGAATCTTCAAACAGGTAAAACAAAAATTCCCGTTGGTTTCAAACCTGACTGCTATATTAATTTTTCACTTTGGAGAAAATTTTCATGACCTTTAAAATTCAGACTGTATCAAGTATTGTTTCAGCCATTGAAGAAAGTGCTTTTGATGGAGATAGGAGAGGGAAACCAAAACATTTCTCAGAGCCACACTTTGAGCTCTGTCCTTGTTACAAACGGCACTTGAGCAAATGCATTTGCCTTTGGAACAGAAAACGACAAGGTAACAGGCTTATCATTACGGATTTGAGTGTTCCAGGTTCTTTAGGTAGTAAGTGATCTATTCAAGATGATCTCTTCCTGAAATAGATCCATTTTGAGAAGGGATATGGATTTCTTAGAAGAAGGCAAATCCCTATGTTAAAACGGTGTGGTGGGTGTTTTTTGTTGTTGTTGTTTTGCTTTTAGAACTTGCAAGGCACAATCGACTTCATAGCTGGAGATGCAGATAAGACCACGACATTCCAAACAGGTGTTTCTTTTTGGTTGTTTTTCAATCTGTCTATCTTTGGATTGTAACCAGTAGAACTGTGCTTGAACTGGAAAGAAGTAGCGGAGGTTTCAGAAGTGGAGCATGCGGTGGAACAGTAAGCTGAGAGCATTGTGCAAGGAGAGGAAAGAGGGGAAAATGGTAAGAGTTTCCTGAGTCGGAAGGGACCCCTAGGGATCGTCAAAGTCCAACTCCTGGCCCTGCACAGACACTCCAACAGTCCCACCCTCTGCATCCCTGAGAGCATTGGCCAAACGCTCCTGGATCTCTGGCAGCCTTGGGGCTGTGCCCATTGCCTGGAGAACCTATTCAGTGCCCGACCAGCCTCTGAGGAAAAAAACCTTTCCCTGATAGCCAGCCTAATCGTCCCCTGACACAGCTCCTGGCATTCCCTTGGCTCCTGTCCCTGGTCGCAGAGAGCAGAGAGCAAAGCTGTCCCTGTGCTGCCCTTGGGAGGAGCTGAGAGGTCCCAAG
The DNA here is from genome assembly GCF_052056855.1 of Sturnus vulgaris. Lineage (NCBI taxonomy): Eukaryota > Metazoa > Chordata > Aves > Passeriformes > Sturnidae > Sturnus > Sturnus vulgaris. The sequence continues at coordinate 27,349,556 of NC_142244.1, read as the reverse complement.
TGAGGTGTGAGCTCAGTGTCCTCTCTGCAGCTGAACCAAATGCCCTGAGCCACTCTTTGTATGGCTTTCCCTCCAGCCTCTTCGCTATCCCTGTGTCCCTCCTTTGGACATTTCTCCAATAGCCTGAGGTCTTTCTGACGCTGTGGCATCCAAAATTGCCCCCAGGGCTTGAAGAGAGCGCAGTCCCAGCCCAGAGCAGAGCGGGACAATCGCCTCTCTCGAGCGAGCGGTGCCAGAAGATAGGGACAGTTGTCAAAAAATCAGCTGGAGAAAGAAATCTAACAGAGAAACGGGTGATCTTGGCACAGGAAATGGAAGAAGCAGAGGAAGAAGAAGATGAGGAGAGGATTCCTTGTAAAAGTGAAGAAAATGAGCATGCAGAACAGGGACTAAGCATTATGCAGGTAAGTGAGCAAGAGAATAAGTTTGAAAGTGAAGGCAGTTTTGTCCAAAAGAAGGAGGAATAGGAAGTCTTTTTGCTGAGAATGAATAGAAAGTTTTTTTGCATTTAGTTTGTATACGAAGCGCACAGGGCTCTAGATCCTTTTGTGGGAAAATGGAGTGTGTAAAGTTGCCAATCATTTTGGAGCGAATTTGGAGGGTTTTGGGGTCCCAGGTGAATTTTGGGTTGAATTCTGGGGATTTGGGAGTGCCCAGGTGAATTGGGGGGGGCGGGGCGGGGCGGGGATTTGGGGAGATCCAGGTGAGTTTTGAGGGGTCCCAGGTTGATTTTGGGGGAGAATTTGTGGAATTTTGGGGGATCCCGGGTAGCGAGGTTTGGGGTGAATTTGTGGAATGTGGGGAGTCCCAGTTGAATTTTAGGGGGAATTTGTGGAATTCTAGGGATCTCAGGGGAATTTTGGGGTGAATTTGGTGAATTTTAGGGTATACGTGTGAATTTTAGGGTTCTCAGGTGAGTTTTGGGAATGCCAGGCGTATTTTGGGGTGAATTCTGTCGATTTTGGGGTATCCAGGTGAGCATTTGGAAGTCGTGGGAGAATTTTGGGATGAATTTGGGGGGATGCAGGTGGATTTTCCGGGGAATTTTGGTGATTTTTGGGAGTCCCAGATGGGTCTGGGAGTGAATTTGGTGGATTTGGGGGTATCTGGGAGGGTTTTGAGGGGGATTGGAGACATTTTGGAGTGAATTTGGGAGGTGTTGGGGGGACTGGGTCTTGGGGGTGATTTGAGGGGTTTTGGGGGTTGCAGGTGGGATTTTGGGGTGAAGCCCTGGGATTTGGGGGTCCCCCGTGAATTTTGGGGTGAATTTGTGGGCTTTTGGGAGTTGCCAGGTGAGTGCTGAGCGTCCCAGGGGGGACTTCGGGGTGAATTTTGGGGATTTGGGGTTTCCCAGGTGAATTTCTGAGGTGGAAAGGTTCAAAAAGGGTTTTTTTTGAAAACAAGTTAAAGCCAGAAGGTTATTGAAAATTAATAGATGTGATGCAAGTAGGTAATATGCAGACAATACACAGCGAGACAAATCATGGGAAAAATACAGTGGTAACACATGAGTGTGTGAGGATGGGATCAGTATAGCTAAGGCTCAGTTGAAGCTGAATTTGGAAAAGCATGCCAAAACTAAGAATAATAAAGGCACCTACGGGTATTTCAGTGGGAAAAGGAAGATGAAAAGAAACCTATCACACCTCCCCTATTCCCCCCACCCCCCCCCACCCCCATAAGCCAGACAGGACTAGTGACAACAGACAAGGAGAAGGCTGAGGTACTCAACAAGTGTTGGTCTCAATTTTTACTGCCAGTCACTATTTCCACATCTCTCAGGTTATTGGACTGGTGGACTTGATTCTAACCCATAGTATCAGGTCAGCTTTCAGACCACTTGAGGAACCTGAGCATGCAAGACCATGGGACCCACCCAGAGGCATGTCAGGGCCCTGAGAGAACTGGCAGCTGTAGTTGCTAAGGTGCTTTCTCCATCATATTTGAGAAATCAAGGTAACCAGCTGAAGTCTCCAGACACTGTGTTGTATTGACTCCAGTCCTCTTGGTCTTTTTTGTAAATCTTAGAGCTCTGAGTCAATTTCTGCAGAGGATTCCCAATGCAGTTTCAAAAATGGAATCTTTGTTACTGGTCCTCATGTTGATCTTGGATATTTCCATTTTCTGCACTCCTTTATTTTCGAAACATTTGTAATGACTGAAAAGAAAGCTGAGACGAGGCATTATGCTCTTTCCAGTGATAGAAATGGACCAGTATTCTTTTCAGACAAATATAATTTTTGCTGTGTCTAAGCACATGTGCATACCTGTGTTTGATTTATGTGTCCAGGTTTTGGCAATGGGGCAGCCACAGGGCCGTCCTGAGACAATGGCCCAGGTGCTGCCCTGTCCCGCTTTCTTCCAACTGGCTCCACTTCAGGATGTCCTCCCTGCTGAGAGAAGAGGCTGGGACAGCACCTTTAGAAATGTGACTTTCTGGGGTTTTTTTTGTTTTGTTTTGTTTTGTTATTTTTAAAGTTACTAAAAACCTTCACCCTGATTTTTTGTGTTGGGTTTGGGGTTTTTTTTCAGTTTTGGGTGGGTTTTTTGGTGGGCTTTTTTGGGGGCTTTTTTTGTCTCTTTGGGGATTATTGGTTGGGGGGTTCTGTGTGTTTGTTTGGTCTGCTTTTTTTGTTTGTTTGTTTGTTTGTTTGTTTGTTTATTACGGTTTTGTAGAGTTTTTTAAGCAAATTGATTGGAAAACTGAATAGTCCTCCACTATAGTCTCCTGGATTCACCTGAGACTCTTCCTAGGCATCTCCCTGATCCTTTTTGCAATGAGTCTCACATCATTCTCCTGAAGAAACTGTCTGCTTATGGTTTGCATGGGTGGGCTGTTTGCTGGGTGACAAACTGGGTGATGGCCAGGCCCACAGAGTGGTGGGAAATAGAGTTCATCCAGCTGGTCCCCAAGGCTCAGTCTTGGGCCCAGTCCTGTTTAATATCTTGCTCAGTGTTCTGGACAAGGGCATAGAGTACACGCCCAGGAAGTTCACAGATGATGCAAAATTGGCTGGTAGTGTTTTTTTCTTCTGGAGGACAGCAGGCTCTGCTTCTTCTTCCTCCTGTTCTGAGGTCGCTGCTCCCTCTTCATCCCTCATTAAGTGTGCTGATTTTGTCACTTGGATGAGAAAACAAACAATTTTAGCAACAATACTAGTGGCAGGGTACAAGAAAGGAAGAGTTCACACGAATCCCCCCCCCCCCCCCCCCCCGCCCAACAACAGAAAATACCTGATGGCTCCTCTGCCCAGCTTACTGACTACACCGGAACCCATTGTCCCCCAAAGATACTCCCTTCTCCCTTCCCCCAGCCATGATGTGAGATGGAATAGAATAACTAAGATTAAGATTCTCCCTATGGAACTCCATCATACTTCGATTCTGGGAAAAAAAATTTCTTGAAGTTCTATCATTTCAGATCATTTGAATTTGAATTTGCATACTAAAAAGTCTAGCCAGAAACTCATGACAATATTAATAGCCCATTCTAGAATGTCCGAGATGATAGACACTTCTTTCAAGAGAATGTGATACCTCACGTGACTTCTCCAGAATTTAAATGAACAGCGGGAGTAGTCTACAAGATTCTTGCTGCCATCTGGATTTCCTGGTATTTGGCTGGTCTATGTAAACCAACCAGCTATTCAGCAGAGGGAATATTAGTGTGATACTTGATGGTATGTGAGATGGAACACAGTAATTTATGGCTTTTTGCATAGTGATGAAGCTGTAAAGAAAGCTCCGTAATGCTCAGACAAGGAGGCTGCTGGACTTCAAGCAGCAAAGGCCCAAAACGAACCAGTGAAAAGGTGTCATTGAAAAAAACAAAAAAAGCCAGGTGGGGAGCAAAGTGATACTTAAGGGCAGTTTACTGAAAGAGGGAATCTAGTGAAAAAAAAAGTCCAAGAGTGAAGGAATAACAGAGAAAATGAAACTAAGGAAGGAAATCAATCTCAGCTAATCATTTCAGAAGCTAACAAGTTGTCATTGCAATGATGCATAAAGTGAGAAAAAATAAATATGTCTGCGCCAAAATCTGAAATATGAACTTTACTGCATTCTGTCTTCCACGGAATCATACAACAGTCTGTGATTAAAGATCATGTAGTCCAACTTCCTTGCCAGGTAGATCTTACAGTAGATCAAATTGCTCAAGACTAGCCAAACTGATAAGGAGCACTCTCAATGATGGGGCATCCACAACTTCTCTGGAACACCCGTTTGAGTGTCTCACCAGCTTCATTGTAGAAAAGTTTTTCCTTTTAGCCAATCTAAACCTAGTCTCAGTTTGAAAGCATGGCCCCTTATCCTGTCTCTGCAAACTTTCCTAAAAAGTCTTTCTCCATTTGTCTTATACCCTCTTTACATATTCAAAGGCCACAATACTGTCTCTCCAGAAACCTCTCTTCTCCAGGCTAAAAGATCCTACTTTTCACAAGAACCAGGTCATAAACTGAGATGGAAGACATCTCAGGAGATCAGATCATCCAACAGCTCAGCGTAAGAATAGCTCTGAAGTCAGATCAACTAGCTTAGGGCTGTGTCTGTTTGAATTTTGAAAATTAGCAGGACTTGAAATGCTTCAAGGAAGAGAACTCTGGGTGGCTCCAGAAACAGCCTGAGAAACTCGAGCAAACTCGAAACCTCAGAAACTACCACTGCTTTCTCTCCCTCAGCCCAAGCAGTCCCAAAGAAGAAGCGTTCCCAGCAGGCTGGGATAGCACACATATACACTACATATACGTGACAGGCATCGCCAGCAGCCACATCCTGCTCCTTTCTGTGGCTGGCAAGAGTGAGACTGGATGTTTACATGTGGGCAACCTGGGTCCCTCCAGCAGCTCACACACTCAGCCTGCCCAGTGACCCCACTGAATTCCAGTATTAGCAGTGTGCCAAGGCCACAGCACTATTCTGCTTGCTGGCACAGACCATCACACGCCTCCTAAATCAGTCAGGACTCCCCTGGTCCCACAGCCAGCACCCCACTTGCCCTCCGCCAGGCCACTGCCATTGTTCACCAACTTCTCCACTTTGATCTTTGCTGGTGCTCTCAACACTGGCACACCCAGATGTTCTGCAGCTGTTGTCTCCTGGTGGAAAGGACTTGTAAAGCCATGTTTCCTAACAGGACTTCCACAACCTTTCAAAGCAACCTTTACTGGGGTATGAACAATCTCATTCAAATGTCAACATTTCTTTTCCCGTATGTGAAATCAGAATTTCCTTCTTCCGGGCATGCCCAAAACAAGGCACAAACTACATTGTGCCTTCTGTTTCACATGCTGACTCGTTTGTAAACAATGCTAGGAGAATACCTGTTTTGATCCAAGCTAATCTCTGGCCCTTATAGTGCTTTCGGTAGTTAGTTTTGCTTTGTTATTTACTTGATGTCCCATTGAATTGTTGAATCATAAACAGACTACCTGTCTGTATAGCAGCATAGCAGTGATGAATAAATGCAAGAGAAGGAGCAAGGTGATTGTTTGCTAGACTCTTCCTAGAAACTGAGAAATCTGTTACTTAATGCTGACCACAGCAGATGGAGGAAGCATCCTACATGATGTCAAAGCAATGAAGCTGTAATCACTTTTATGATTACAGTCAAGGCACTGCTTTTGCCACCATAAGTGGAGTGCAGGGAATCTTAAAAGACGACACTCTAACTGTTGTCCATGCTCACTGAGAAAATAATGCTTTTACAGCAGAGCAGGTCTCACCGCAGCTAAATCATGGCTTCAACTGTACACCGCCTTCAAAAAGCCCACAAAAACACAAATGAAAGGATTTGGAACCCAAGGGAATCTCGGATTGTGACATCAGCTCACTCTGGATTCTTTCCAAATTCTCAATTCCATTTTCTTCCGAGCCAATTTTCCCATCTAACTTGAGATGTAATTTATGGATTTCCAACACATCTAGTTACCTTAGAATTAGATTGCCACTAGCCAAAAAGACAGAAACAAGCAGTTAAGTGAAGACTGAAACCATGGGTGTTTAGAACAGCAAAACTTGGGCGAAACTATTCTTAAGAAAACCAAAACTTTTAGGACTTACCCATGTATTTTTGGAGGTGGAAAAAGTTTTACATCGAAAAGTCCCTAGGGAACTCTTTTCAGTGCCTGGAGAGCCGCTGTCGCTCGCCTTTCAAGGACCTATTCGTCACAGCAGAGGCAGCAGAGCACAAGATGGCCGACGAGAAGGGGCAGTGTAGAACTCTCTGTCTGTCTGTGTCTCTACTCAGTGTAGAACGTCTCTATCCTGGCACATTTTCGAGTGCGATACTTCCCTCCGGGTCTTCGGTCCTTGCGAAGCTCTATGTACTGTGAGCGCTGCTACTTGCAGCTGAGAAAGACCGTGGAGCTAGCGGCGAATTCGGAGAGCGCTGAGCACGTAGTCAAGAAGCGAGACGTGTCCCTGCAACGCGGTGCTAATAGCAGCTTCCTCGCGGCGGGGGCGAGCTCCGGCCACAAGGCATTCTCGTCCTGGCAACGGATCTCTGTGAAGGGGGTAGGCGAAAAGCTTTCGTTTTCCATTCGAACTGCGAGAGAGGCAGACTGTTGCACGGAGCTCTGAGAACAAAGGTGCACGCCCTAGGCGGGCTTGGGCAGAAGCAGCGTTCTCTAGCTCTTGGCTGCCGGCGCACTTGTGGTTGTGTGGCGCCCTTGCAGCGGCTTCTGGCCGCCGGCAAGTGAAAGCAGCGCCAGGCGTGGGCGAGGGCGGTGAACGAAGCAGCACTCGTCCCGTGCTTGTGTGCACCACGTTACAGGCTACTAGGAGAGGAAGGTGGTTGACTCTCGCTTGCCCTCCCAAGTGCCCTTAGCAGTCGGAAGGAGCAAGCTGAAGCACTGCTGCTTGTGCTGCTCCTTGGTTCCCTTGCAGCCCGCTCTGAAAGCATTGGCGGTCGCTTCTAGGCGCCGAGTTGCACACAGCACCACGGTAAGTGCCGCGGAGAAGGGAAATCCAGAGTGCAGCGAGGAGCTGGACGTGGCTAACGCGCAGTAAGGAGAAGGTGAACCTAGGCACTGCCTCTTCAATCTGGCCGCCTCTGCTCTGGTAACAACTTTCGCAAGTCGGCAGAGGGAGCTGCGAGTATGTAGAACGGAGGGCAGCGAGACGCCGTGTGTTATGCGCCCTTTCAGGGCTGCTGCCAGGGGGCTAGTTTAAGTACGCTTTTTTCTTCCTCGCGTCCTTCTCGCTTCGCTCTAGCTGCATGGAGTACAGTACAGCGAAGGAGTGAGGAGGGGCAGTGCCGCAGCTTTGGCCCTGGCGTGCAACGGCTGTGTGCTGCTTTTCCAAGCAGAAAGACCACTGAGAAGTGAAAGCGATAGTGAAGGAGCTCTTTGACTGCTCGTGTGCTCTTCGCTGCACTGCGCCGCTGGCAAGCGGCTTCGTTCTTCGCCTTCTGCCGTCCGGCGAGAGCTGAACTCCAGCGGTCAGTTGCAGCTCTGCCCAACAGCGTGTTCTCAGTTCTGCGGGCAAGCACGCCCTCTTGCCTTGGCCCCGAGAGCAAAGTCCCGAGCGAGCACTCGACTCAGTGCAATGCACCCAGAAAGACGCTCTCGCTCGCCTTTCAAGGAGCGATTCCTAACAGCAGAAGCAGCAGAGGCACAAACTGGACGACGAGAGGGGACAACGTAGAACACGTCTCTGTCCTGGCACATTTGCGTGTGCGATACTTCCCTCCGGCTCTTCGGGCCTTGCGAAGCTCTGTGTACTGCGAGCGCTGCTACTCGCAGCTGAGAAGGACCGTGGAGCTAGCGGCGAATTCGGAGAGCTCTTCGCTGCACTGCGCCGCTCGCAAGCGCCTTCGTTCTTCGCCTTCTGCCGTCCGGCGAGAGCTGAACTCCAGCGGTCAGTTGCAGCTCTGCCCAACAGCGTGTTCTCGGTTCTGCGGGCAAGCACGCCCTCTTGCCTTGGCCCCGAGAGCAAAGTCCCGAGCGAGCACTCGACTCAGTGCAATGCACCCGGAAGGACGCTCTCGCTCGCCTTTCAAGGAGCGATTCCTAACAGCAGAAGCAGCAGAGGCACAAACTGCACGACGAGAGGGGACAACGTAGAACACGTCTCTGTCCTGGCACATTTGCGTGTGCGATACTTCCCTCCGGCTCTTCGGGCCTTGCGAAGCTCTGTGTACTGCGAGAGCAGCTACTCGCAGCTGAGAAGGACCGTGGAGCTAGCGGCGAATTCGGAGAGCTCTTCGCTGCACTGCGCCGCTCGCAAGCGCCTTCGTTCTTCGCCTTCTGCCGTCCGGCGAGAGCTGAACTCCAGCGGTCAGTTGCAGCTCTGCCCAACAGCGTGTTCTCGGTTCTGCGGGCAAGCACGCCCTCTTGCCTTGGCCCCGAGTGCAAAGTCCCGAGCGAGCACTCGACTCAGTGCAATGCACCCGGAAGGACGCTCTCGCTCGCCTTTCAAGGAGCGATTCCTAACAGCAGAAGCAGCAGAGGCACAAACTGCACGACGAGAGGGGACAACGTAGAACACGTCTCTGTCCTGGCACATTTGCGTGCGCGATACTTCCCTCCGGGTCTTCGGGCCTTGCGAAGCTCTGTGTACTGCGAGCGCTGCTACTCGCAGCTGAGAAGGACCGTGGAGCTAGCGGCGAATTCGGAGAGCTCTTCGCTGCACTGCGCCGCTCGCAAGCGGCTTCGTTCTTCGCCTTCTGCCGTCCGGCGAGAGCTGAACTCCAGCGGTCAGTTGCAGCTCTGCCCAACAGCGTGTTCTCGGTTCTGCGGGCAAGCACGCCCTCTTGCCTTGGCCGCGAGAGCAAAGTCCCGAGCGAGCACTCGACTCAGTGCAATGCACCCGGAAGGACGCTCTCGCTCGCCTTTCAAGGAGCGATTCCTAACAGCAGAAGCAGCAGAGGCACAAACTGGACGACGAGAGGGGACACCGTAGAACACGTCTCTGTCCTGGCACATTTGCGTGTGCGATACTTCCCTCCGGCTCTTCGGGCCTTGCGAAGCTCTGTGTACTGCGAGCGCTGCTACTCGCAGCTGAGAAGGACCGTGGAGCTAGCGGCGAATTCGGAGAGCTCTTCGCTGCACTGCGCCGCTCGCAAGCGGCTTCGTTCTTGGCCTTCTGCCGTCCGGCGAGAGCTGAACTCCAGCGGTCCGTTGCAGCTCTGCCCAACAGCGTGTTCTCGGTTCTGCGGGCAAGCACGCCCTCTTGCCTTGGCCCCGAGAGCAAAGTCCCGAGCGAGCACTCGACTCAGTGCAATGCACCCGGAAGGACGCTCTCGCTCGCCTTTCAAGGAGCGATTCCTAACAGCAGAAGCAGCAGAGGCACAAACTGCACGACGAGAGGGGACAACGTAGAACACGTCTCTGTCCTGGCACATTTTCGTGTGCGATACTTCCCTCCGGGTCTTCGGGCCTTGCGAAGCTCTGTGTACTGCGAGCGCTGCTACTCGCAGCTGAGAAGGACCGTGGAGCTAGCGGCGAATTCGGAGAGCTCTTCGCTGCACTGCGCCGCTCGCAAGCGCCTTCGTTCTTCGCCTTCTGCCGTCCGGCGAGAGCTGAACTCCAGCGGTCCGTTGCAGCTCTGCCCAACAGCGTGTTCTCGGTTCTGCGGGCAAGCACGCCCTCTTGCCTTGGCCCCGAGAGCAAAGTCCCGAGCGAGCACTCGACTCAGTGCAATGCACCCGGAAGGACGCTCTCGCTCGCCTTTCAAGGAGCGATTCCTAACAGCAGAAGCAGCAGAGGCACAAACTGCACGACGAGAAGGGACAACGTAGAACACGTCTCTGTCCTGGCACATTTGCGTGTGCGATACTTCCCTCCGGCTCTTCGGGCCTTGCGAAGCTCTGTGTACTGCGAGCGCTGCTACTCGCAGCTGAGAAGGACCGTGGAGCTAGCGGCGAATTCGGAGAGCTCTTCGCTGCACTGCGCCGCTCGCAAGCGCCTTCGTTCTTCGCCTTCTGCCGTCCGGCGAGAGCTGAACTCCAGCGGTCAGCTGCAGCTCTGCCCAACAGCGTGTTCTCGGTTCTGCGGGCAAGCACGCCCTCTTGCCTTGGCCCCGAGAGCAAAGTCCCGAGCGAGCACTCGACTCAGTGCAATGCACCCGGAAGGACGCTCTCGCTCGCCTTTCAAGGAGCGATTCCTAACAGCAGAAGCAGCAGAGGCACAAACTGCACGACGAGAGGGGACAACGTAGAACACGTCTCTGTCCTGGCACATTTTCGTGAGCGATACTTCCCTCCGGGTCTTCGGGCCTTGCGAAGCTCTGTGTACTGCGAGCGCTGCTACTCGCAGCTGAGAAGGACCGTGGAGCTAGCGGCGAATTCGTAGAGCTCTTCGCTGCACTGCGCCGCTCGCAAGCGGCTTCGTTCTTCGCCTTCTGCCGTCCGGCGAGAGCTGAACTCCAGCGGTCAGTTGCAGCTCTGCCCAACAGCGTGTTCTCGGTTCTGCGGGCAAGCACGCCCTCTTGCCTTGGCCCCGAGAGCAAAGTCCCGAGCGAGCACTCGACTCAGTGCAATGCACCCGGAAGGACGCTCTCGCTCGCCTTTCAAGGAGCGATTCCTAACAGCAGAAGCAGCAGAGGCACAAACTGCACGACGAGAGGGGACAACGTAGAACACGTCTCTGTCCTGGCACATTTGCGTGTGCGATACTTCCCTCCGGCTCTTCGGGCCTTGCGAAGCTCTGTGTACTGCGAGCGCTGCTACTCGCAGCTGAGAAGGACCGTGGAGCTAGCGGCGAATTCGGAGAGCTCTTCGCTGCACTGCGCCGCTCGCAAGCGCCTTCGTTCTTCGCCTTCTGCCGTCCGGCGAGAGCTGAACTCCAGCGGTCAGTTGCAGCTCTGCCCAACAGCGTGTTCTCGGTTCTGCGGGCAAGCACGCCCTCTTGCCTTGGCCGCGAGAGCAAAGTCCCGAGCGAGCACTCGACTCAGTGCAATGCACCCGGAAGGACGCTCTCGCTCGCCTTTCAAGGAGCGATTCCTAACAGCAGAAGCAGCAGAGGCACAAACTGCACGACGAGAGGGGACAACGTAGAACACGTCTCTGTCCTGGCACATTTGCGTGTGCGATACTTCCCTCCGGCTCTTCGGGCCTTGCGAAGCTCTGTGTACTGCGAGAGCAGCTACTCGCAGCTGAGAAGGACCGTGGAGCTAGCGGCGAATTCGGAGAGCTCTTCGCTGCACTGCGCCGCTCGCAAGCGCCTTCGTTCTTCGCCTTCTGCCGTCCGGCGAGAGCTGAACTCCAGCGGTCAGTTGCAGCTCTGCCCAACAGCGTGTTCTCGGTTCTGCGGGCAAGCACGCCCTCTTGCCTTGGCCGCGAGAGCAAAGTCCCGAGCGAGCACTCGACTCAGTGCAATGCACCCGGAAGGACGCTCTCGCTCGCCTTTCAAGGAGCGATTCCTAACAGCAGAAGCAGCAGAGGCACAAACTGCACGACGAGAAGGGACAACGTAGAACACGTCTCTGTCCTGGCACATTTTCGTGAGCGATACTTCCCTCCGGCTCTTCGGGCCTTACGAAGCTCTGTGTACTGCGAGCGCTGCTACTCGCAGCTGAGAAGGACCGTGGAGCTAGCGGCGAATTCGGAGAGCTCTTCGCTGCACTGCGCCGCTCGCAAGCGGCTTCGTTCTTGGCCTTCTGCCGTCCGGCGAGAGCTGAACTCCAGCGGTCAGTTGCAGCTCTGCCCAACAGCGTGTTCTCAGTTCTGCGGGCAAGCACGCCCTCTTGCCTTGGCCCCGAGTGCAAAGTCCCGAGCGAGCACTCGACTCAGTGCAATGCACCCGGAAGGACGCTCTCGCTCGCCTTTCAAGGAGCGATTCCTAACAGCAGAAGCAGCAGAGGCACAAACTGCACGACGAGAAGGGACAACGTAGAACACGTCTCTGTCCTGGCACATTTGCGTGCGCGATACTTCCCTCCGGGTCTTCGGTTCTTGCGAAGCTCTGTGTACTGCGAGCGCTGCTACTCGCAGCTGAGAAGGACCGTGGAGCTAGCGGCGAATTCGGAGAGCTCTTCGCTGCACTGCGCCGCTCGCAAGCGCCTTCGTTCTTCGCCTTCTGCCGTCCGGCGAGAGCTGAACTCCAGCGGTCAGTTGCAGCTCTGCCCAACAGCGTGTTCTCGGTTCTGCGGGCAAGCACGCCCTCTTGCCTTGGCCGCGAGAGCAAAGTCCCGAGCGAGCACTCGACTCAGTGCAATGCACCCGGAAGGACGCTCTCGCTCGCCTTTCAAGGAGCGATTCCTAACAGCAGAAGCAGCAGAGGCACAAACTGGACGACGAGAGGGGACACCGTAGAACACGTCTCTGTCCTGGCACATTTTCGTGCGCGATACTTCCCTCCGGGTCTTCGGGCCTTGCGAAGCTCTGTGTACTGCGAGCGCTGCTACTCGCAGCTGAGAAGGACCGTGGAGCTAGCGGCGAATTCGGAGAGCTCTTCGCTGCACTGCGCCGCTCGCAAGCGCCTTCGTTCTTCGCCTTCTGCCGTCCGGCGAGAGCTGAACTCCAGCGGTCCGTTGCAGCTCTGCCCAACAGCGTGTTCTCGGTTCTGCGGGCAAGCACGCCCTCTTGCCTTGGCCCCGAGAGCAAAGTCCCGAGCGAGCACTCGACTCAGTGCAATGCACCCGGAAGGACGCTCTCGCTCGCCTTTCAAGGAGCGATTCCTAACAGCAGAAGCAGCAGAGGCACAAACTGCACGACGAGAGGGGACAACGTAGAACACGTCTCTGTCCTGGCACATTTTCGTGTGCGATACTTCCCTCCGGGTCTTCGGTTCTTGCGAAGCTCTGTGTACTGCGAGCGCTGCTACTCGCAGCTGAGAAGGACCGTGGAGCTAGCGGCGAATTCGGAGAGCTCTTCGCTGCACTGCGCCGCTCGCAAGCGCCTTCGTTCTTCGCCTTCTGCCGTCCGGCGAGAGCTGAACTCCAGCGGTCAGTTGCAGCTCTGCCCAACAGCGTGTTCTCGGTTCTGCGGGCAAGCACGCCCTCTTGCCTTGGCCCCGAGAGCAAAGTCCCGAGCGAGCTCTCGACTCAGTGCAATGCACCCGGAAGGACGCTCTCGCTCGCCTTTCAAGGAGCGATTCCTAACAGCAGAAGCAGCAGAGGCACAAACTGCATGACGAGAAGGGACAACGTAGAACACGTCTCTGTCCTGGCACATTTGCGTGTGCGATACTTCCCTCCGGCTCTTCGGGCCTTGCGAAGCTCTGTGTACTGCGAGAGCTGCTACTCGCAGCTGAGAAGGACCGTGGAGCTAGCGGCGAATTCGGAGAGCTCTTCGCTGCACTGCGCCGCTCGCAAGCGGCTTCGTTCTTCGCCTTCTGCCGTCCGGCGAGAGCTGAACTCCAGCGGTCAGTTGCAGCTCTGCCCAACAGCGTGTTCTCGGTTCTGCGGGCAAGCACGCCCTCTTGCCTTGGCCCCGAGAGCAAAGTCCCGAGCGAGCACTCGACTCAGTGCAATGCACCCGGAAGGACGCTCTCGCTCGCCTTTCAAGGAGCGATTCCTAACAGCAGAAGCAGCAGAGGCACAAACTGCACGACGAGAGGGGACAACGTAGAACACGTCTCTGTCCTGGCACATTTGCGTGTGCGATACTTCCCTCCGGCTCTTCGGGCCTTGCGAAGCTCTGTGTACTGCGAGCGCTGCTACTCGCAGCTGAGAAGGACCGTGGAGCTAGCGGCGAATTCGGAGAGCTCTTCGCTGCACTGCGCCGCTCGCAAGCGCCTTCGTTCTTCGCCTTCTGCCGTCCGGCGAAGGCTGAACTCCAGCGGTCAGTTGCAGCTCTGCCCAACAGCGTGTTCTCGGTTCTGCGGGCAAGCACGCCCTCTTGCCTTGGCCCCGAGAGCAAAGTCCCGAGCGAGCACTCGACTCAGTGCAATGCACCCGGAAGGACGCTCTCGCTCGCCTTTCAAGGAGCGATTCCTAACAGCAGAAGCAGCAGAGGCACAAACTGCACGACGAGAGGGGACAACGTAGAACACGTCTCTGTCCTGGCACATTTGCGTGAGCGATACTTCCCTCCGGCTCTTCGGGCCTTGCGAAGCTCTGTGTACTGCGAGCGCTGCTACTCGCAGCTGAGAAGGACCGTGGAGCTAGCGGCGAATTCGTAGAGCTCTTCGCTGCACTGCGCCGCTCGCAAGCGGCTTCGTTCTTGGCCTTCTGCCGTCCGGCGAGAGCTGAACTCCAGCGGTCAGTTGCAGCTCTGCCCAACAGCGTGTTCTCGGTTCTGCGGGCAAGCACGCCCTCTTGCCTTGGCCCCGAGAGCAAAGTCCCGAGCGAGCACTCGACTCAGTGCAATGCACCCGGAAGGACGCTCTCGCTCGCCTTTCAAGGAGCGATTCCTAACAGCAGAAGCAGCAGAGGCACAAACTGCACGACGAGAGGGGACAACGTAGAACACGTCTCTGTCCTGGCACATTTTCGTGAGCGATACTTCCCTCCGGCTCTTCGGGCCTTGCGAAGCTCTGTGTACTGCGAGCGCTGCTACTCGCAGCTGAGAAGGACCGTGGAGCTAGCGGCGAATTCGGAGAGCTCTTCGCTGCACTGCGCCGCTCGCAAGCGGCTTCGTTCTTCGCCTTCTGCCGTCCGGCGAGAGCTGAACTCCAGCGGTCAGTTGCAGCTCTGCCCAACAGCGTGTTCTCGGTTCTGCGGGCAAGCACGCCCTCTTGCCTTGGCCCCGAGAGCAAAGTCCCGAGCGAGCACTCGACTCAGTGCAATGCACCCGGAAGGACGCTCTCGCTCGCCTTTCAAGGAGCGATTCCTAACAGCAGAAGCAGCAGAGGCACAAACTGCACGACGAGAGGGGACAACGTAGAACACGTCTCTGTCCTGGCACATTTGCGTGAGCGATACTTCCCTCCGGGTCTTCGGGCCTTGCGAAGCTCTGTGTACTGCGAGCGCTGCTACTCGCAGCTGAGAAGGACCGTGGAGCTAGCGGCGAATTCGTAGAGCTCTTCGCTGCACTGCGCCGCTCGCAAGCGGCTTCGTTCTTCGCCTTCTGCCGTCCGGCGAGAGCTGAACTCCAGCGGTCAGTTGCAGCTCTGCCCAACAGCGTGTTCTCGGTTCTGCGGGCAAGCACGCCCTCTTGCCTTGGCCGCGAGAGCAAAGTCCCGAGCGAGCACTCGACTCAGTGCAATGCACCCGGAAGGACGCTCTCGCTCGCCTTTCAAGGAGCGATTCCTAACAGCAGAAGCAGCAGAGGCACAAACTGCACGACGAGAGGGGACAACGTAGAACACGTCTCTGTCCTGGCACATTTTCGTGAGCGATACTTCCCTCCGGCTCTTCGGGCCTTGCGAAGCTCTGTGTACTGCGAGCGCTGCTACTCGCAGCTGAGAAGGACCGTGGAGCTAGCGGCGAATTCGGAGAGCTCTTCGCTGCACTGCGCCGCTCGCAAGCGGCTTCGTTCTTCGCCTTCTGCCGTCCGGCGAGAGCTGAACTCCAGCGGTCAGTTGCAGCTCTGCCCAATAGCGTGTTCTCGGTTCTTCGAGCAAGCACGCCCTCTTGCCTTGGCCCCGAGAGCAAAGTCCCGAGCGAGCACTCGACTCAGTGCAATGCACCCGGAAGGACGCTCTCGCTCGCCTTTCAAGGAGCGATTCCTAACAGCAGAAGCAGCAGAGGCACAAACTGCACGACGAGAGGGGACAACGTAGAACACGTCTCTGTCCTGGCACATTTGCGTGAGCGATACTTCCCTCCGGCTCTTCGGGCCTTGCGAAGCTCTGTGTACTGCGAGCGCTGCTACTCGCAGCTGAGAAGGACCGTGGAGCTAGCGGCGAATTCGTAGAGCTCTTCGCTGCACTGCGCCGCTCGCAAGCGGCTTCGTTCTTCGCCTTCTGCCGTCCGGCGAGAGCTGAACTCCAGCGGTCAGTTGCAGCTCTGCCCAACAGCGTGTTCTCGGTTCTGCGGGCAAGCACGCCCTCTTGCCTTGGCCGCGAGAGCAAAGTCCCGAGCGAGCACTCGACTCAGTGCAATGCACCCGGAAGGACGCTCTCGCTCGCCTTTCAAGGAGCGATTCCTAACAGCAGAAGCAGCAGAGGCACAAACTGCACGACGAGAGGGGACAACGTAGAACACGTCTCTGTCCTGGCACATTTTCGTGAGCGATACTTCCCTCCGGGTCTTCGGGCCTTGCGAAGCTCTGTGTACTGAGAGCGCTGCTACTCGCAGCTGAGAAGGACCGTGGAGCTAGCGGCGAATTCGGAGAGCTCTTCGCTGCACTGCGCCGCTCTCAAGCGGCTTCGTTCTTCGCCTTCTGCCGTCCGGCGAGAGCTGAACTCCAGCGGTCCGTTGCAGCTCTGCCCAACAGCGTGTTCTCGGTTCTGCGGGCAAGCACGCCCTCTTGCCTTGGCCGCGAGAGCAAAGTCCCGAGCGAGCACTCGACTCAGTGCAATGCACCCGGAAGGACGCTCTCGCTCGCCTTTCAAGGAGCGATTCCTAACAGCAGAAGCAGCAGAGGCACAAACTGCACGACGAGAGGGGACAACGTAGAACACGTCTCTGTCCTGGCACATTTTCGTGTGCGATACTTCCCTCCGGCTCTTCGGGCCTTGCGAAGCTCTGTGTACTGCGAGCGCTGCTACTCGCAGCTGAGAAGGACCGTGGAGCTAGCGGCGAATTCGGAGAGCTCTTCGCTGCACTGCGCCGCTCGCAAGCGCCTTCGTTCTTCGCCTTCTGCCGTCCGGCGAGAGCTGAACTCCAGCGGTCAGTTGCAGCTCTGCCCAACAGCGTGTTCTCGGTTCTGCGGGCAAGCACGCCCTCTTGCCTTGGCCCCGAGAGCAAAGTCCCGAGCGAGCTCTCGACTCAGTGCAATGCACCCGGAAGAACGCTCTCGCTCGCCTTTCAAGGAGCGATTCCTAACAGCAGAAGCAGCAGAGGCACAAACTGCACGACGAGAAGGGACAACGTAGAACACGTCTCTGTCCTGGCACATTTTCGTGTGCGATACTTCCCTCCGGGTCTTCGGTTCTTGCGAAGCTCTGTGTACTGAGAGCGCTGCTACTCGCAGCTGAGAAGGACCGTGGAGCTAGCGGCGAATTCGGAGAGCTCTTCGCTGCACTGCGCCGCTCTCAAGCGGCTTCGTTCTTCGCCTTCTGCCGTCCGGCGAGAGCTGAACTCCAGCGGTCAGTTGCAGCTCTGCCCAACAGCGTGTTCTCGGTTCTGCGGGCAAGCACGCCCTCTTGCCTTGGCCCCGAGAGCAAAGTCCCGAGCGAGCACTCGACTCAGTGCAATGCACCCGGAAGGACGCTCTCGCTCGCCTTTCAAGGAGCGATTCCTAACAGCAGAAGCAGCAGAGGCACAAACTGCACGACGAGAGGGGACAACGTAGAACACGTCTCTGTCCTGGCACATTTGCGTGTGCGATACTTCCCTCCGGCTCTTCGGGCCTTGCGAAGCTCTGTGTACTGCGAGCGCTGCTACTCGCAGCTGAGAAGGACCGTGGAGCTAGCGGCGAATTCGGAGAGCTCTTCGCTGCACTGCGCCGCTCGCAAGCGGCTTCGTTCTTCGCCTTCTGCCGTCCGGCGAGAGCTGAACTCCAGCGGTCAGTTGCAGCTCTGCCCAACAGCGTGTTCTCGGTTCTGGGGGAAGCACGCCCTCTTGCCTTGGCCCCGAGAGCAAAGTCCCGAGCGAGCACTCGACTCAGTGCAATGCACCCGGAAGGACGCTCTCGCTCGCCTTTCAAGGAGCGATTCCTAACAGCAGAAGCAGCAGAGGCACAAACTGCACGACGAGAGGGGACAACGTAGAACACGTCTCTGTCCTGGCACATTTGCGTGTGCGATACTTCCCTCCGGCTCTTCGGGCCTTGCGAAGCTCTGTGTACTGCGAGAGCAGCTACTCGCAGCTTAGAAGGACCGTGGAGCTAGCGGCGAATTCGGAGAGCTCTTCGCTGCACTGCGCCGCTCGCAAGCGGCTTCGTTCTTCGCCTTCTGCCGTCCGGCGAGAGCTGAACTCCAGCGGTCAGTTGCAGCTCTGCCCAACAGCGTGTTCTCGGTTCTGCGGGCAAGCACGCCCTCTTGCCTTGGCCGCGAGAGCAAAGTCCCGAGCGAGCACTCGACTCAGTGCAATGCACCCGGAAGGACGCTCTCGCTCGCCTTTCAAGGAGCGATTCCTAACAGCAGAAGCAGCAGAGGCACAAACTGCACGACGAGAAGGGACAACGTAGAACACGTCTCTGTCCTGGCACATTTTCGTGAGCGATACTTCCCTCCGGCTCTTCGGGCCTTACGAAGCTCTGTGTACTGCGAGCGCTGCTACTCGCAGCTGAGAAGGACCGTGGAGCTAGCGGCGAATTCGGAGAGCTCTTCGCTGCACTGCGCCGCTCGCAAGCGGCTTCGTTCTTCGCCTTCTGCCGTCCGGCGAGAGCTGAACTCCAGCGGTCCGTTGCAGCTCTGCCCAACAGCGTGTTCTCGGTTCTGCGGGCAAGCACGCCCTCTTGCCTTGGCCCCGAGAGCAAAGTCCCGAGCGAGCACTCGACTCAGTGCAATGCACCCGGAAGGACGCTCTCGCTCGCCTTTCAAGGAGCGATTCCTAACAGCAGAAGCAGCAGAGGCACAAACTGCACGACGAGAGGGGACAACGTAGAACACGTCTCTGTCCTGGCACATTTGCGTGTGCGATACTTCCCTCCGGCTCTTCGGGCCTTGCGAAGCTCTGTGTACTGCGAGCGCTGCTACTCGCAGCTGAGAAGGACCGTGGAGCTAGCGGCGAATTCGGAGAGCTCTTCGCTGCACTGCGCCGCTCGCAAGCGCCTTCGTTCTTCGCCTTCTGCCGTCCGGCGAAGGCTGAACTCCAGCGGTCAGTTGCAGCTCTGCCCAACAGCGTGTTCTCGGTTCTGCGGGCAAGCACGCCCTCTTGCCTTGGCCCCGAGAGCAAAGTCCCGAGCGAGCACTCGACTCAGTGCAATGCACCCGGAAGGACGCTCTCGCTCGCCTTTCAAGGAGCGATTCCTAACAGCAGAAGCAGCAGAGGCACAAACTGCACGACGAGAGGGGACAACGTAGAACACGTCTCTGTCCTGGCACATTTGCGTGTGCGATACTTCCCTCCGGCTCTTCGGGCCTTGCGAAGCTCTGTGTACTGCGAGCGCTGCTACTCGCAGCTGAGAAGGACCGTGGAGCTAGCGGCGAATTCGGAGAGCTCTTCGCTGCACTGCGCCGCTCGCAAGCGGCTTCGTTCTTCGCCTTCTGCCGTCCGGCGAGAGCTGAACTCCAGCGGTCAGTTGCAGCTCTGCCCAACAGCGTGTTCTCGGTTCTGGGGGAAGCACGCCCTCTTGCCTTGGCCCCGAGAGCAAAGTCCCGAGCGAGCACTCGACTCAGTGCAATGCACCCGGAAGGACGCTCTCGCTCGCCTTTCAAGGAGCGATTCCTAACAGCAGAAGCAGCAGAGGCACAAACTGCACGACGAGAGGGGACAACGTAGAACACGTCTCTGTCCTGGCACATTTGCGTGTGCGATACTTCCCTCCGGCTCTTCGGGCCTTGCGAAGCTCTGTGTACTGCGAGAGCAGCTACTCGCAGCTTAGAAGGACCGTGGAGCTAGCGGCGAATTCGGAGAGCTCTTCGCTGCACTGCGCCGCTCGCAAGCGGCTTCGTTCTTCGCCTTCTGCCGTCCGGCGAGAGCTGAACTCCAGCGGTCAGTTGCAGCTCTGCCCAACAGCGTGTTCTCGGTTCTGCGGGCAAGCACGCCCTCTTGCCTTGGCCGCGAGAGCAAAGTCCCGAGCGAGCACTCGACTC
Organism: Sturnus vulgaris; assembly: GCF_052056855.1. NCBI lineage: Eukaryota > Metazoa > Chordata > Aves > Passeriformes > Sturnidae > Sturnus > Sturnus vulgaris. Next base: position 27,329,868 of record NC_142244.1, on the reverse strand, counting down.
AGTGCAATGCACCCGGAAGGACGCTCTCGCTCGCCTTTCAAGGAGCGATTCCTAACAGCAGAAGCAGCAGAGGCACAAACTGCACGACGAGAAGGGACAACGTAGAACACGTCTCTGTCCTGGCACATTTTCGTGAGCGATACTTCCCTCCGGCTCTTCGGGCCTTACGAAGCTCTGTGTACTGCGAGCGCTGCTACTCGCAGCTGAGAAGGACCGTGGAGCTAGCGGCGAATTCGGAGAGCTCTTCGCTGCACTGCGCCGCTCGCAAGCGGCTTCGTTCTTCGCCTTCTGCCGTCCGGCGAGAGCTGAACTCCAGCGGTCCGTTGCAGCTCTGCCCAACAGCGTGTTCTCGGTTCTGCGGGCAAGCACGCCCTCTTGCCTTGGCCCCGAGAGCAAAGTCCCGAGCGAGCACTCGACTCAGTGCAATGCACCCGGAAGGACGCTCTCGCTCGCCTTTCAAGGAGCGATTCCTAACAGCAGAAGCAGCAGAGGCACAAACTGCACGACGAGAGGGGACAACGTAGAACACGTCTCTGTCCTGGCACATTTGCGTGTGCGATACTTCCCTCCGGCTCTTCGGGCCTTGCGAAGCTCTGTGTACTGCGAGCGCTGCTACTCGCAGCTGAGAAGGACCGTGGAGCTAGCGGCGAATTCGGAGAGCTCTTCGCTGCACTGCGCCGCTCGCAAGCGCCTTCGTTCTTCGCCTTCTGCCGTCCGGCGAAGGCTGAACTCCAGCGGTCAGTTGCAGCTCTGCCCAACAGCGTGTTCTCGGTTCTGCGGGCAAGCACGCCCTCTTGCCTTGGCCCCGAGAGCAAAGTCCCGAGCGAGCACTCGACTCAGTGCAATGCACCCGGAAGGACGCTCTCGCTCGCCTTTCAAGGAGCGATTCCTAACAGCAGAAGCAGCAGAGGCACAAACTGCACGACGAGAGGGGACAACGTAGAACACGTCTCTGTCCTGGCACATTTGCGTGTGCGATACTTCCCTCCGGCTCTTCGGGCCTTGCGAAGCTCTGTGTACTGCGAGCGCTGCTACTCGCAGCTGAGAAGGACCGTGGAGCTAGCGGCGAATTCGGAGAGCTCTTCGCTGCACTGCGCCGCTCGCAAGCGCCTTCGTTCTTCGCCTTCTGCCGTCCGGCGAGAGCTGAACTCCAGCGGTCAGTTGCAGCTCTGCCCAACAGCGTGTTCTCGGTTCTGCGGGCAAGCACGCCCTCTTGCCTTGGCCCCGAGAGCAAAGTCCCGAGCGAGCTCTCGACTCAGTGCAATGCACCCGGAAGGACGCTCTCGCTCGCCTTTCAAGGAGCGATTCCTAACAGCAGAAGCAGCAGAGGCACAAACTGCACGACGAGAGGGGACAACGTAGAACACGTCTCTGTCCTGGCACATTTTCGTGAGCGATACTTCCCTCCGGGTCTTCGGGCCTTGCGAAGCTCTGTGTACTGCGAGCGCTGCTACTCGCAGCTGAGAAGGACCGTGGAGCTAGCGGCGAATTCGGAGAGCTCTTCGCTGCACTGCGCCGCTCGCAAGCGGCTTCGTTCTTCGCCTTCTGCCGTCCGGCGAGAGCTGAACTCCAGCGGTCAGTTGCAGCTCTGCCCAACAGCGTGTTCTCGGTTCTGCGGGCAAGCACGCCCTCTTGCCTTGGCCCCGAGAGCAAAGCCCCGAGCGAGCACTCGACTCAGTGCAATGCACCCGGAAGGACGCTCTCGCTCGCCTTTCAAGGAGCGATTCCTAACAGCAGAAGCAGCAGAGGCACAAACTGCACGACGAGAGGGGACAACGTAGAACACGTCTCTGTCCTGGCACATTTGCGTGTGCGATACTTCCCTCCGGCTCTTCGGGCCTTGCGAAGCTCTGTGTACTGCGAGCGCTGCTACTCGCAGCTGAGAAGGACCGTGGAGCTAGCGGCGAATTCGGAGAGCTCTTCGCTGCACTGCGCCGCTCGCAAGCGGCTTCGTTCTTCGCCTTCTGCCGTCCGGCGAGAGCTGAACTCCAGCGGTCAGTTGCAGCTCTGCCCAACAGCGTGTTCTCGGTTCTGCGGGCAAGCACGCCCTCTTGCCTTGGCCGCGAGAGCAAAGTCCCGAGCGAGCACTCGACTCAGTGCAATGCACCCGGAAGGACGCTCTCGCTCGCCTTTCAAGGAGCGATTCCTAACAGCAGAAGCAGCAGAGGCACAAACTGCACGACGAGAGGGGACAACGTAGAACACGTCTCTGTCCTGGCACATTTGCGTGTGCGATACTTCCCTCCGGCTCTTCGGGCCTTGCGAAGCTCTGTGTACTGCGAGCGCTGCTACTCGCAGCTGAGAAGGACCGTGGAGCTAGCGGCGAATTCGGAGAGCTCTTCGCTGCACTGCGCCGCTCGCAAGCGGCTTCGTTCTTCGCCTTCTGCCGTCCGGCGAGAGCTGAACTCCAGCGGTCAGTTGCAGCTCTGCCCAACAGCGTGTTCTCGGTTCTGCGGGCAAGCACGCCCTCTTGCCTTGGCCCCGAGAGCAAAGTCCCGAGCGAGCACTCGACTCAGTGCAATGCACCCGGAAGGACGCTCTCGCTCGCCTTTCAAGGAGCGATTCCTAACAGCAGAAGCAGCAGAGGCACAAACTGCACGACGAGAAGGGACAACGTAGAACACGTCTCTGTCCTTGCACATTTGCGTGTGCGATACTTCCCTCCGGGTCTTCGGTTCTTGCGAAGCTCTGTGTACTGCGAGCGCTGCTACTCGCAGCTGAGAAGGACCGTGGAGCTAGCGGCGAATTCGGAGAGCTCTTCGCTGCACTGCGCCGCTCGCAAGCGCCTTCGTTCTTCGCCTTCTGCCGTCCGGCGAGAGCTGAACTCCAGCGGTCAGTTGCAGCTCTGCCCAACAGCGTGTTCTCGGTTCTGCGGGCAAGCACGCCCTCTTGCCTTGGCCCCGAGAGCAAAGTCCCGAGCGAGCTCTCGACTCAGTGCAATGCACCCGGAAGGACGCTCTCGCTCGCCTTTCAAGGAGCGATTCCTAACAGCAGAAGCAGCAGAGGCACAAACTGCACGACGAGAGGGGACAACGTAGAACACGTCTCTGTCCTGGCACATTTTCGTGTGCGATACTTCCCTCCGGGTCTTCGGTTCTTGCGAAGCTCTGTGTACTGCGAGCGCTGCTACTCGCAGCTGAGAAGGACCGTGGAGCTAGCGGCGAATTCGGAGAGCTCTTCGCTGCACTGCGCCGCTCGCAAGCGGCTTCGTTCTTCGCCTTCTGCCGTCCGGCGAGAGCTGAACTCCAGCGGTCAGTTGCAGCTCTGCCCAACAGCGTGTTCTCGGTTCTGCGGGCAAGCACGCCCTCTTGCCTTGGCCCCGAGAGCAAAGTCCCGAGCGAGCACTCGACTCAGTGCAATGCACCCGGAAGGACGCTCTCGCTCGCCTTTCAAGGAGCGATTCCTAACAGCAGAAGCAGCAGAGGCACAAACTGCACGACGAGAGGGGACAACGTAGAACACGTCTCTGTCCTGGCACATTTGCGTGTGCGATACTTCCCTCCGGCTCTTCGGGCCTTGCGAAGCTCTGTGTACTGCGAGAGCTGCTACTCGCAGCTGAGAAGGACCGTGGAGCTAGCGGCGAATTCGGAGAGCTCTTCGCTGCACTGCGCCGCTCGCAAGCGGCTTCGTTCTTCGCCTTCTGCCGTCCGGCGAGAGCTGAACTCCAGCGGTCAGTTGCAGCTCTGCCCAACAGCGTGTTCTCGGTTCTGCGGGCAAGCACGCCCTCTTGCCTTGGCCGCGAGAGCAAAGTCCCGAGCGAGCACTCGACTCAGTGCAATGCACCCGGAAGGACGCTCTCGCTCGCCTTTCAAGGAGCGATTCCTAACAGCAGAAGCAGCAGAGGCACAAACTGCACGACGAGAGGGGACAACGTAGAACACGTCTCTGTCCTGGCACATTTGCGTGTGCGATACTTCCCTCCGGCTCTTCGGGCCTTGCGAAGCTCTGTGTACTGCGAGCGCTGCTACTCGCAGCTGAGAAGGACCGTGGAGCTAGCGGCGAATTCGGAGAGCTCTTCGCTGCACTGCGCCGCTCGCAAGCGCCTTCGTTCTTCGCCTTCTGCCGTCCGGCGAAGGCTGAACTCCAGCGGTCAGTTGCAGCTCTGCCCAACAGCGTGTTCTCGGTTCTGCGGGCAAGCACGCCCTCTTGCCTTGGCCCCGAGAGCAAAGTCCCGAGCGAGCACTCGACTCAGTGCAATGCACCCGGAAGGACGCTCTCGCTCGCCTTTCAAGGAGCGATTCCTAACAGCAGAAGCAGCAGAGGCACAAACTGCACGACGAGAGGGGACAACGTAGAACACGTCTCTGTCCTGGCACATTTGCGTGTGCGATACTTCCCTCCGGCTCTTCGGGCCTTGCGAAGCTCTGTGTACTGCGAGCGCTGCTACTCGCAGCTGAGAAGGACCGTGGAGCTAGCGGCGAATTCGGAGAGCTCTTCGCTGCACTGCGCCGCTCGCAAGCGGCTTCGTTCTTCGCCTTCTGCCGTCCGGCGAGAGCTGAACTCCAGCGGTCAGTTGCAGCTCTGCCCAACAGCGTGTTCTCGGTTCTGCGGGCAAGCACGCCCTCTTGCCTTGGCCCCGAGAGCAAAGTCCCGAGCGAGCACTCGACTCAGTGCAATGCACCCGGAAGGACGCTCTCGCTCGCCTTTCAAGGAGCGATTCCTAACAGCAGAAGCAGCAGAGGCACAAACTGCACGACGAGAAGGGACAACGTAGAACACGTCTCTGTCCTGGCACATTTGCGTGTGCGATACTTCCCTCCGGGTCTTCGGGCCTTGCGAAGCTCTGTGTACTGCGAGCGCTGCTACTCGCAGCTGAGAAGGACCGTGGAGCTAGCGGCGAATTCGTAGAGCTCTTCGCTGCACTGCGCCGCTCGCAAGCGGCTTCGTTCTTCGCCTTCTGCCGTCCGGCGAGAGCTGAACTCCAGCGGTCAGTTGCAGCTCTGCCCAACAGCGTGTTCTCGGTTCTGCGGGCAAGCACGCCCTCTTGCCTTGGCCGCGAGAGCAAAGTCCCGAGCGAGCACTCGACTCAGTGCAATGCACCCGGAAGGACGCTCTCGCTCGCCTTTCAAGGAGCGATTCCTAACAGCAGAAGCAGCAGAGGCACAAACTGCACGACGAGAGGGGACAACGTAGAACACGTCTCTGTCCTGGCACATTTTCGTGAGCGATACTTCCCTCCGGGTCTTCGGGCCTTGCGAAGCTCTGTGTACTGCGAGCGCTGCTACTCGCAGCTGAGAAGGACCGTGGAGCTAGCGGCGAATTCGTAGAGCTCTTCGCTGCACTGCGCCGCTCGCAAGCGGCTTCGTTCTTCGCCTTCTGCCGTCCGGCGAGAGCTGAACTCCAGCGGTCAGTTGCAGCTCTGCCCAACAGCGTGTTCTCGGTTCTGCGGGCAAGCACGCCCTCTTGCCTTGGCCGCGAGAGCAAAGTCCCGAGCGAGCACTCGACTCAGTGCAATGCACCCGGAAGGACGCTCTCGCTCGCCTTTCAAGGAGCGATTCCTAACAGCAGAAGCAGCAGAGGCACAAACTGCACGACGAGAGGGGACAACGTAGAACACGTCTCTGTCCTGGCACATTTGCGTGTGCGATACTTCCCTCCGGCTCTTCGGGCCTTGCGAAGCTCTGTGTACTGCGAGCGCTGCTACTCGCAGCTGAGAAGGACCGTGGAGCTAGCGGCGAATTCGTAGAGCTCTTCGCTGCACTGCGCCGCTCGCAAGCGGCTTCGTTCTTCGCCTTCTGCCGTCCGGCGAGAGCTGAACTCCAGCGGTCAGTTGCAGCTCTGCCCAACAGCGTGTTCTCGGTTCTGCGGGCAAGCACGCCCTCTTGCCTTGGCCCCGAGAGCAAAGTCCCGAGCGAGCACTCGACTCAGTGCAATGCACCCGGAAGGACGCTCTCGCTCGCCTTTCAAGGAGCGATTCCTAACAGCAGAAGCAGCAGAGGCACAAACTGCATGACGAGAAGGGACAACGTAGAACACGTCTCTGTCCTGGCACATTTTCGTGTGCGATACTTCCCTCCGGGTCTTCGGTTCTTGCGAAGCTCTGTGTACTGCGAGCGCTGCTACTCGCAGCTGAGAAGGACCGTGGAGCTAGCGGCGAATTCGGAGAGCTCTTCGCTGCACTGCGCCGCTCGCAAGCGGCTTCGTTCTTCGCCTTCTGCCGTCCGGCGAGAGCTGAACTCCAGCGGTCAGTTGCAGCTCTGCCCAACAGCGTGTTCTCGGTTCTGCGGGCAAGCACGCCCTCTTGCCTTGGCCCCGAGAGCAAAGTCCCGAGCGAGCACTCGACTCAGTGCAATGCACCCGGAAGGACGCTCTCGCTCGCCTTTCAAGGAGCGATTCCTAACAGCAGAAGCAGCAGAGGCACAAACTGCACGACGAGAAGGGACAACGTAGAACACGTCTCTGTCCTGGCACATTTGCGTGTGCGATACTTCCCTCCGGCTCTTCGGGCCTTGCGAAGCTCTGTGTACTGCGAGCGCTGCTACTCGCAGCTGAGAAGGACCGTGGAGCTAGCGGCGAATTCGGAGAGCTCTTCGCTGCACTGCGCCGCTCGCAAGCGCCTTCGTTCTTCGCCTTCTGCCGTCCGGCGAGAGCTGAACTCCAGCGGTCAGTTGCAGCTCTGCCCAACAGCGTGTTCTCGGTTCTGCGGGCAAGCACGCCCTCTTGCCTTGGCCCCGAGAGCAAAGTCCCGAGCGAGCTCTCGACTCAGTGCAATGCACCCGGAAGGACGCTCTCGCTCGCCTTTCAAGGAGCGATTCCTAACAGCAGAAGCAGCAGAGGCACAAACTGCACGACGAGAGGGGACAACGTAGAACACGTCTCTGTCCTGGCACATTTGCGTGTGCGATACTTCCCTCCGGCTCTTCGGGCCTTGCGAAGCTCTGTGTACTGCGAGCGCTGCTACTCGCAGCTGAGAAGGACCGTGGAGCTAGCGGCGAATTCGGAGAGCTCTTCGCTGCACTGCGCCGCTCGCAAGCGCCTTCGTTCTTCGCCTTCTGCCGTCCGGCGAGAGCTGAACTCCAGCGGTCAGTTGCAGCTCTGCCCAACAGCGTGTTCTCGGTTCTGCGGGCAAGCACGCCCTCTTGCCTTGGCCCCGAGAGCAAAGTCCCGAGCGAGCTCTCGACTCAGTGCAATGCACCCGGAAGGACGCTCTCGCTCGCCTTTCAAGGAGCGATTCCTAACAGCAGAAGCAGCAGAGGCACAAACTGCACGACGAGAGGGGACAACGTAGAACACGTCTCTGTCCTGGCACATTTGCGTGTGCGATACTTCCCTCCGGCTCTTCGGGCCTTGCGAAGCTCTGTGTACTGCGAGAGCTGCTACTCGCAGCTGAGAAGGACCGTGGAGCTAGCGGCGAATTCGTAGAGCTCTTCGCTGCACTGCGCCGCTCGCAAGCGGCTTCGTTCTTCGCCTTCTGCCGTCCGGCGAGAGCTGAACTCCAGCGGTCAGTTGCAGCTCTGCCCAACAGCGTGTTCTCGGTTCTGCGGGCAAGCACGCCCTCTTGCCTTGGCCCCGAGAGCAAAGTCCCGAGCGAGCACTCGACTCAGTGCAATGCACCCGGAAGGACGCTCTCGCTCGCCTTTCAAGGAGCGATTCCTAACAGCAGAAGCAGCAGAGGCACAAACTGCACGACGAGAGGGGACAACGTAGAACACGTCTCTGTCCTGGCACATTTGCGTGTGCGATACTTCCCTCCGGCTCTTCGGGCCTTGCGAAGCTCTGTGTACTGCGAGCGCTGCTACTCGCAGCTGAGAAGGACCGTGGAGCTAGCGGCGAATTCGGAGAGCTCTTCGCTGCACTGCGCCGCTCGCAAGCGGCTTCGTTCTTCGCCTTCTGCCGTCCGGCGAGAGCTGAACTCCAGCGGTCAGTTGCAGCTCTGCCCAACAGCGTGTTCTCGGTTCTGCGGGCAAGCACGCCCTCTTGCCTTGGCCCCGAGAGCAAAGTCCCGAGCGAGCACTCGACTCAGTGCAATGCACCCGGAAGGACGCTCTCGCTCGCCTTTCAAGGAGCGATTCCTAACAGCAGAAGCAGCAGAGGCACAAACTGCACGACGAGAGGGGACAACGTAGAACACGTCTCTGTCCTGGCACATTTGCGTGTGCGATACTTCCCTCCGGCTCTTCGGGCCTTGCGAAGCTCTGTGTACTGCGAGCGCTGCTACTCGCAGCTGAGAAGGACCGTGGAGCTAGCGGCGAATTCGGAGAGCTCTTCGCTGCACTGCGCCGCTCGCAAGCGGCTTCGTTCTTCGCCTTCTGCCGTCCGGCGAGAGCTGAACTCCAGCGGTCAGTTGCAGCTCTGCCCAACAGCGTGTTCTCGGTTCTGCGGGCAAGCACGCCCTCTTGCCTTGGCCCCGAGAGCAAAGTCCCGAGCGAGCACTCGACTCAGTGCAATGCACCCGGAAGGACGCTCTCGCTCGCCTTTCAAGGAGCGATTCCTAACAGCAGAAGCAGCAGAGGCACAAACTGCACGACGAGAGGGGACAACGTAGAACACGTCTCTGTCCTGGCACATTTTCGTGTGCGATACTTCCCTCCGGCTCTTCGGGCCTTGCGAAGCTCTGTGTACTGCGAGCGCTGCTACTCGCAGCTGAGAAGGACCGTGGAGCTAGCGGCGAATTCGGAGAGCTCTTCGCTGCACTGCGCCGCTCGCAAGCGCCTTCGTTCTTCGCCTTCTGCCGTCCGGCGAGAGCTGAACTCCAGCGGTCAGTTGCAGCTCTGCCCAACAGCGTGTTCTCGGTTCTGCGGGCAAGCACGCCCTCTTGCCTTGGCCCCGAGAGCAAAGTCCCGAGCGAGCTCTCGACTCAGTGCAATGCACCCGGAAGGACGCTCTCGCTCGCCTTTCAAGGAGCGATTCCTAACAGCAGAAGCAGCAGAGGCACAAACTGCACGACGAGAGGGGACAACGTAGAACACGTCTCTGTCCTGGCACATTTGCGTGTGCGATACTTCCCTCCGGCTCTTCGGGCCTTGCGAAGCTCTGTGTACTGCGAGAGCTGCTACTCGCAGCTGAGAAGGACCGTGGAGCTAGCGGCGAATTCGTAGAGCTCTTCGCTGCACTGCGCCGCTCGCAAGCGGCTTCGTTCTTCGCCTTCTGCCGTCCGGCGAGAGCTGAACTCCAGCGGTCAGTTGCAGCTCTGCCCAACAGCGTGTTCTCGGTTCTGCGGGCAAGCACGCCCTCTTGCCTTGGCCCCGAGAGCAAAGTCCCGAGCGAGCACTCGACTCAGTGCAATGCACCCGGAAGGACGCTCTCGCTCGCCTTTCAAGGAGCGATTCCTAACAGCAGAAGCAGCAGAGGCACAAACTGCATGACGAGAAGGGACAACGTAGAACACGTCTCTGTCCTGGCACATTTTCGTGTGCGATACTTCCCTCCGGGTCTTCGGTTCTTGCGAAGCTCTGTGTACTGCGAGCGCTGCTACTCGCAGCTGAGAAGGACCGTGGAGCTAGCGGCGAATTCGGAGAGCTCTTCGCTGCACTGCGCCGCTCGCAAGCGCCTTCGTTCTTCGCCTTCTGCCGTCCGGCGAGAGCTGAACTCCAGCGGTCAGTTGCAGCTCTGCCCAACAGCGTGTTCTCGGTTCTGCGGGCAAGCACGCCCTCTTGCCTTGGCCCCGAGAGCAAAGTCCCGAGCGAGCACTCGACTCAGTGCAATGCACCCGGAAGGACGCTCTCGCTCGCCTTTCAAGGAGCGATTCCTAACAGCAGAAGCAGCAGAGGCACAAACTGCACGACGAGAGGGGACAACGTAGAACACGTCTCTGTCCTGGCACATTTGCGTGTGCGATACTTCCCTCCGGCTCTTCGGGCCTTGCGAAGCTCTGTGTACTGCGAGCGCTGCTACTCGCAGCTGAGAAGGACCGTGGAGCTAGCGGCGAATTCGGAGAGCTCTTCGCTGCACTGCGCCGCTCGCAAGCGGCTTCGTTCTTCGCCTTCTGCCGTCCGGCGAGAGCTGAACTCCAGCGGTCAGTTGCAGCTCTGCCCAACAGCGTGTTCTCGGTTCTGCGGGCAAGCACGCCCTCTTGCCTTGGCCCCGAGAGCAAAGTCCCGAGCGAGCTCTCGACTCAGTGCAATGCACCCGGAAGGACGCTCTCGCTCGCCTTTCAAGGAGCGATTCCTAACAGCAGAAGCAGCAGAGGCACAAACTGCATGACGAGAGGGGACAACGTAGAACACGTCTCTGTCCTGGCACATTTGCGTGTGCGATACTTCCCTCCGGGTCTTCGGTTCTTGCGAAGCTCTGTGTACTGCGAGCGCTGCTACTCGCAGCTGAGAAGGACCGTGGAGCTAGCGGCGAATTCGGAGAGCTCTTCGCTGCACTGCGCCGCTCGCAAGCGCCTTCGTTCTTCGCCTTCTCCCGTCCGGCGAGAGCTGAACTCCAGCGGTCAGTTGCAGCTCTGCCCAACAGCGTGTTCTCGGTTCTGCGGGCAAGCACGCCCTCTTGCCTTGGCCCCGAGAGCAAAGTCCCGAGCGAGCACTCGACTCAGTGCAATGCACCCGGAAGGACGCTCTCGCTCGCCTTTCAAGGAGCGATTCCTAACAGCAGAAGCAGCAGAGGCACAAACTGCACGACGAGAGGGGACAACGTAGAACACGTCTCTGTCCTGGCACATTTTCGTGAGCGATACTTCCCTCCGGGTCTTCGGGCCTTGCGAAGCTCTGTGTACTGCGAGCGCTGCTACTCGCAGCTGAGAAGGACCGTGGAGCTAGCGGCGAATTCGTAGAGCTCTTCGCTGCACTGCGCCGCTCGCAAGCGGCTTCGTTCTTCGCCTTCTGCCGTCCGGCGAGAGCTGAACTCCAGCGGTCAGTTGCAGCTCTGCCCAACAGCGTGTTCTCGGTTCTGCGGGCAAGCACGCCCTCTTGCCTTGGCCCCGAGAGCAAAGTCCCGAGCGAGCACTCGACTCAGTGCAATGCACCCGGAAGGACGCTCTCGCTCGCCTTTCAAGGAGCGATTCCTAACAGCAGAAGCAGCAGAGGCACAAACTGCACGACGAGAAGGGACAACGTAGAACACGTCTCTGTCCTGGCACATTTTCGTGTGCGATACTTCCCTCCGGGTCTTCGGTTCTTGCGAAGCTCTGTGTACTGCGAGCGCTGCTACTCGCAGCTGAGAAGGACCGTGGAGCTAGCGGCGAATTCGGAGAGCTCTTCGCTGCACTGCGCCGCTCGCAAGCGCCTTCGTTCTTCGCCTTCTGCCGTCCGGCGAGAGCTGAACTCCAGCGGTCAGTTGCAGCTCTGCCCAACAGCGTGTTCTCGGTTCTGCGGGCAAGCACGCCCTCTTGCCTTGGCCCCGAGAGCAAAGTCCCGAGCGAGCACTCGACTCAGTGCAATGCACCCGGAAGGACGCTCTCGCTCGCCTTTCAAGGAGCGATTCCTAACAGCAGAAGCAGCAGAGGCACAAACTGCACGACGAGAGGGGACAACGTAGAACACGTCTCTGTCCTGGCACATTTGCGTGTGCGATACTTCCCTCCGGCTCTTCGGGCCTTGCGAAGCTCTGTGTACTGCGAGCGCTGCTACTCGCAGCTGAGAAGGACCGTGGAGCTAGCGGCGAATTCGGAGAGCTCTTCGCTGCACTGCGCCGCTCGCAAGCGCCTTCGTTCTTCGCCTTCTGCCGTCCGGCGAGAGCTGAACTCCAGCGGTCAGTTGCAGCTCTGCCCAACAGCGTGTTCTCGGTTCTGCGGGCAAGCACGCCCTCTTGCCTTGGCCCCGAGAGCAAAGTCCCGAGCGAGCACTCGACTCAGTGCAATGCACCCGGAAGGACGCTCTCGCTCGCCTTTCAAGGAGCGATTCCTAACAGCAGAAGCAGCAGAGGCACAAACTGCACGACGAGAAGGGACAACGTAGAACACGTCTCTGTCCTGGCACATTTTCGTGTGCGATACTTCCCTCCGGGTCTTCGGTTCTTGCGAAGCTCTGTGTACTGCGAGCGCTGCTACTCGCAGCTGAGAAGGACCGTGGAGCTAGCGGCGAATTCGGAGAGCTCTTCGCTGCACTGCGCCGCTCGCAAGCGCCTTCGTTCTTCGCCTTCTGCCGTCCGGCGAGAGCTGAACTCCAGCGGTCAGTTGCAGCTCTGCCCAACAGCGTGTTCTCGGTTCTGCGGGCAAGCACGCCCTCTTGCCTTGGCCCCGAGAGCAAAGTCCCGAGCGAGCACTCGACTCAGTGCAATGCACCCGGAAGGACGCTCTCGCTCGCCTTTCAAGGAGCGATTCCTAACAGCAGAAGCAGCAGAGGCACAAACTGCACGACGAGAGGGGACAACGTAGAACACGTCTCTGTCCTGGCACATTTGCGTGTGCGATACTTCCCTCCGGCTCTTCGGGCCTTGCGAAGCTCTGTGTACTGCGAGCGCTGCTACTCGCAGCTGAGAAGGACCGTGGAGCTAGCGGCGAATTCGGAGAGCTCTTCGCTGCACTGCGCCGCTCGCAAGCGGCTTCGTTCTTCGCCTTCTGCCGTCCGGCGAGAGCTGAACTCCAGCGGTCAGTTGCAGCTCTGCCCAACAGCGTGTTCTCGGTTCTGCGGGCAAGCACGCCCTCTTGCCTTGGCCCCGAGAGCAAAGTCCCGAGCGAGCTCTCGACTCAGTGCAATGCACCCGGAAGGACGCTCTCGCTCGCCTTTCAAGGAGCGATTCCTAACAGCAGAAGCAGCAGAGGCACAAACTGCATGACGAGAGGGGACAACGTAGAACACGTCTCTGTCCTGGCACATTTGCGTGTGCGATACTTCCCTCCGGGTCTTCGGTTCTTGCGAAGCTCTGTGTACTGCGAGCGCTGCTACTCGCAGCTGAGAAGGACCGTGGAGCTAGCGGCGAATTCGGAGAGCTCTTCGCTGCACTGCGCCGCTCGCAAGCGCCTTCGTTCTTCGCCTTCTCCCGTCCGGCGAGAGCTGAACTCCAGCGGTCAGTTGCAGCTCTGCCCAACAGCGTGTTCTCGGTTCTGCGGGCAAGCACGCCCTCTTGCCTTGGCCCCGAGAGCAAAGTCCCGAGCGAGCACTCGACTCAGTGCAATGCACCCGGAAGGACGCTCTCGCTCGCCTTTCAAGGAGCGATTCCTAACAGCAGAAGCAGCAGAGGCACAAACTGCACGACGAGAGGGGACAACGTAGAACACGTCTCTGTCCTGGCACATTTTCGTGAGCGATACTTCCCTCCGGGTCTTCGGGCCTTGCGAAGCTCTGTGTACTGCGAGCGCTGCTACTCGCAGCTGAGAAGGACCGTGGAGCTAGCGGCGAATTCGTAGAGCTCTTCGCTGCACTGCGCCGCTCGCAAGCGGCTTCGTTCTTCGCCTTCTGCCGTCCGGCGAGAGCTGAACTCCAGCGGTCAGTTGCAGCTCTGCCCAACAGCGTGTTCTCGGTTCTGCGGGCAAGCACGCCCTCTTGCCTTGGCCCCGAGAGCAAAGTCCCGAGCGAGCACTCGACTCAGTGCAATGCACCCGGAAGGACGCTCTCGCTCGCCTTTCAAGGAGCGATTCCTAACAGCAGAAGCAGCAGAGGCACAAACTGCACGACGAGAAGGGACAACGTAGAACACGTCTCTGTCCTGGCACATTTTCGTGTGCGATACTTCCCTCCGGGTCTTCGGTTCTTGCGAAGCTCTGTGTACTGCGAGCGCTGCTACTCGCAGCTGAGAAGGACCGTGGAGCTAGCGGCGAATTCGGAGAGCTCTTCGCTGCACTGCGCCGCTCGCAAGCGCCTTCGTTCTTCGCCTTCTGCCGTCCGGCGAGAGCTGAACTCCAGCGGTCAGTTGCAGCTCTGCCCAACAGCGTGTTCTCGGTTCTGCGGGCAAGCACGCCCTCTTGCCTTGGCCCCGAGAGCAAAGTCCCGAGCGAGCACTCGACTCAGTGCAATGCACCCGGAAGGACGCTCTCGCTCGCCTTTCAAGGAGCGATTCCTAACAGCAGAAGCAGCAGAGGCACAAACTGCACGACGAGAGGGGACAACGTAGAACACGTCTCTGTCCTGGCACATTTGCGTGTGCGATACTTCCCTCCGGCTCTTCGGGCCTTGCGAAGCTCTGTGTACTGCGAGCGCTGCTACTCGCAGCTGAGAAGGACCGTGGAGCTAGCGGCGAATTCGGAGAGCTCTTCGCTGCACTGCGCCGCTCGCAAGCGGCTTCGTTCTTCGCCTTCTGCCGTCCGGCGAGAGCTGAACTCCAGCGGTCAGTTGCAGCTCTGCCCAACAGCGTGTTCTCGGTTCTGCGGGCAAGCACGCCCTCTTGCCTTGGCCCCGAGAGCAAAGTCCCGAGCGAGCACTCGACTCAGTGCAATGCACCCGGAAGGACGCTCTCGCTCGCCTTTCAAGGAGCGATTCCTAACAGCAGAAGCAGCAGAGGCACAAACTGCACGACGAGAAGGGACAACGTAGAACACGTCTCTGTCCTGGCACATTTGCGTGTGCGATACTTCCCTCCGGCTCTTCGGGCCTTGCGAAGCTCTGTGTACTGCGAGCGCTGCTACTCGCAGCTGAGAAGGACCGTGGAGCTAGCGGCGAATTCGGAGAGCTCTTCGCTGCACTGCGCCGCTCGCAAGCGCCTTCGTTCTTCGCCTTCTGCCGTCCGGCGAGAGCTGAACTCCAGCGGTCAGTTGCAGCTCTGCCCAACAGCGTGTTCTCGGTTCTGCGGGCAAGCACGCCCTCTTGCCTTGGCCCCGAGAGCAAAGTCCCGAGCGAGCTCTCGACTCAGTGCAATGCACCCGGAAGGACGCTCTCGCTCGCCTTTCAAGGAGCGATTCCTAACAGCAGAAGCAGCAGAGGCACAAACTGCACGACGAGAGGGGACAACGTAGAACACGTCTCTGTCCTGGCACATTTGCGTGTGCGATACTTCCCTCCGGCTCTTCGGGCCTTGCGAAGCTCTGTGTACTGCGAGAGCTGCTACTCGCAGCTGAGAAGGACCGTGGAGCTAGCGGCGAATTCGTAGAGCTCTTCGCTGCACTGCGCCGCTCGCAAGCGGCTTCGTTCTTCGCCTTCTGCCGTCCGGCGAGAGCTGAACTCCAGCGGTCAGTTGCAGCTCTGCCCAACAGCGTGTTCTCGGTTCTGCGGGCAAGCACGCCCTCTTGCCTTGGCCCCGAGAGCAAAGTCCCGAGCGAGCACTCGACTCAGTGCAATGCACCCGGAAGGACGCTCTCGCTCGCCTTTCAAGGAGCGATTCCTAACAGCAGAAGCAGCAGAGGCACAAACTGCACGACGAGAGGGGACAACGTAGAACACGTCTCTGTCCTGGCACATTTGCGTGTGCGATACTTCCCTCCGGCTCTTCGGGCCTTGCGAAGCTCTGTGTACTGCGAGCGCTGCTACTCGCAGCTGAGAAGGACCGTGGAGCTAGCGGCGAATTCGGAGAGCTCTTCGCTGCACTGCGCCGCTCGCAAGCGCCTTCGTTCTTCGCCTTCTGCCGTCCGGCGAGAGCTGAACTCCAGCGGTCAGTTGCAGCTCTGCCCAACAGCGTGTTCTCGGTTCTGCGGGCAAGCACGCCCTCTTGCCTTGGCCCCGAGAGCAAAGTCCCGAGCGAGCACTCGACTCAGTGCAATGCACCCGGAAGGACGCTCTCGCTCGCCTTTCAAGGAGCGATTCCTAACAGCAGAAGCAGCAGAGGCACAAACTGCACGACGAGAGGGGACAACGTAGAACACGTCTCTGTCCTGGCACATTTGCGTGTGCGATACTTCCCTCCGGCTCTTCGGGCCTTGCGAAGCTCTGTGTACTGCGAGCGCTGCTACTCGCAGCTGAGAAGGACCGTGGAGCTAGCGGCGAATTCGGAGAGCTCTTCGCTGCACTGCGCCGCTCGCAAGCGGCTTCGTTCTTCGCCTTCTGCCGTCCGGCGAGAGCTGAACTCCAGCGGTCAGTTGCAGCTCTGCCCAACAGCGTGTTCTCGGTTCTGCGGGCAAGCACGCCCTCTTGCCTTGGCCCCGAGAGCAAAGTCCCGAGCGAGCACTCGACTCAGTGCAATGCACCCGGAAGGACGCTCTCGCTCGCCTTTCAAGGAGCGATTCCTAACAGCAGAAGCAGCAGAGGCACAAACTGCACGACGAGAGGGGACAACGTAGAACACGTCTCTGTCCTGGCACATTTTCGTGAGCGATACTTCCCTCCGGGTCTTCGGGCCTTGCGAAGCTCTGTGTACTGCGAGCGCTGCTACTCGCAGCTGAGAAGGACCGTGGAGCTAGCGGCGAATTCGGAGAGCTCTTCGCTGCACTGCGCCGCTCGCAAGCGCCTTCGTTCTTCGCCTTCTGCCGTCCGGCGAGAGCTGAACTCCAGCGGTCAGTTGCAGCTCTGCCCAACAGCGTGTTCTCGGTTCTGCGGGCAAGCACGCCCTCTTGCCTTGGCCCCGAGAGCAAAGTCCCGAGCGAGCACTCGACTCAGTGCAATGCACCCGGAAGGACGCTCTCGCTCGCCTTTCAAGGAGCGATTCCTAACAGCAGAAGCAGCAGAGGCACAAACTGCACGACGAGAGGGGACAACGTAGAACACGTCTCTGTCCTGGCACATTTGCGTGTGCGATACTTCCCTCCGGCTCTTCGGGCCTTGCGAAGCTCTGTGTACTGCGAGCGCTGCTACTCGCAGCTGAGAAGGACCGTGGAGCTAGCGGCGAATTCGGAGAGCTCTTCGCTGCACTGCGCCGCTCGCAAGCGCCTTCGTTCTTCGCCTTCTGCCGTCCGGCGAGAGCTGAACTCCAGCGGTCAGTTGCAGCTCTGCCCAACAGCGTGTTCTCGGTTCTGCGGGCAAGCACGCCCTCTTGCCTTGGCCCCGAGAGCAAAGTCCCGAGCGAGCACTCGACTCAGTGCAATGCACCCGGAAGGACGCTCTCGCTCGCCTTTCAAGGAGCGATTCCTAACAGCAGAAGCAGCAGAGGCACAAACTGCACGACGAGAAGGGACAACGTAGAACACGTCTCTGTCCTGGCACATTTGCGTGTGCGATACTTCCCTCCGGCTCTTCGGGCCTTGCGAAGCTCTGTGTACTGCGAGCGCTGCTACTCGCAGCTGAGAAGGACCGTGGAGCTAGCGGCGAATTCGGAGAGCTCTTCGCTGCACTGCGCCGCTCGCAAGCGGCTTCGTTCTTCGCCTTCTGCCGTCCGGCGAGAGCTGAACTCCAGCGGTCAGTTGCAGCTCTGCCCAACAGCGTGTTCTCGGTTCTGCGGGCAAGCACGCCCTCTTGCCTTGGCCCCGAGAGCAAAGTCCCGAGCGAGCACTCGACTCAGTGCAATGCACCCGGAAGGACGCTCTCGCTCGCCTTTCAAGGAGCGATTCCTAACAGCAGAAGCAGCAGAGGCACAAACTGCACGACGAGAAGGGACAACGTAGAACACGTCTCTGTCCTGGCACATTTGCGTGTGCGATACTTCCCTCCGGCTCTTCGGGCCTTGCGAAGCTCTGTGTACTGCGAGCGCTGCTACTCGCAGCTGAGAAGGACCGTGGAGCTAGCGGCGAATTCGGAGAGCTCTTCGCTGCACTGCGCCGCTCGCAAGCGGCTTCGTTCTTCGCCTTCTGCCGTCCGGCGAGAGCTGAACTCCAGCGGTCAGTTGCAGCTCTGCCCAACAGCGTGTTCTCGGTTCTGCGGGCAAGCACGCCCTCTTGCCTTGGCCCCGAGAGCAAAGTCCCGAGCGAGCACTCGACTCAGTGCAATGCACCCGGAAGGACGCTCTCGCTCGCCTTTCAAGGAGCGATTCCTAACAGCAGAAGCAGCAGAGGCACAAACTGCACGACGAGAGGGGACAACGTAGAACACGTCTCTGTCCTGGCACATTTTCGTGAGCGATACTTCCCTCCGGGTCTTCGGGCCTTGCGAAGCTCTGTGTACTGCGAGCGCTGCTACTCGCAGCTGAGAAGGACCGTGGAGCTAGCGGCGAATTCGTAGAGCTCTTCGCTGCACTGCGCCGCTCGCAAGCGGCTTCGTTCTTCGCCTTCTGCCGTCCGGCGAGAGCTGAACTCCAGCGGTCAGTTGCAGCTCTGCCCAACAGCGTGTTCTCGGTTCTGCGGGCAAGCACGCCCTCTTGCCTTGGCCCCGAGAGCAAAGTCCCGAGCGAGCACTCGACTCAGTGCAATGCACCCGGAAGGACGCTCTCGCTCGCCTTTCAAGGAGCGATTCCTAACAGCAGAAGCAGCAGAGGCACAAACTGCACGACGAGAGGGGACAACGTAGAACACGTCTCTGTCCTGGCACATTTGCGTGTGCGATACTTCCCTCCGGCTCTTCGGGCCTTGCGAAGCTCTGTGTACTGCGAGCGCTGCTACTCGCAGCTGAGAAGGACCGTGGAGCTAGCGGCGAATTCGGAGAGCTCTTCGCTGCACTGCGCCGCTCGCAAGCGGCTTCGTTCTTCGCCTTCTGCCGTCCGGCGAGAGCTGAACTCCAGCGGTCAGTTGCAGCTCTGCCCAACAGCGTGTTCTCGGTTCTGCGGGCAAGCACGCCCTCTTGCCTTGGCCCCGAGAGCAAAGTCCCGAGCGAGCACTCGACTCAGTGCAATGCACCCGGAAGGACGCTCTCGCTCGCCTTTCAAGGAGCGATTCCTAACAGCAGAAGCAGCAGAGGCACAAACTGCACGACGAGAGGGGACAACGTAGAACACGTCTCTGTCCTGGCACATTTGCGTGTGCGATACTTCCCTCCGGCTCTTCGGGCCTTGCGAAGCTCTGTGTACTGCGAGCGCTGCTACTCGCAGCTGAGAAGGACCGTGGAGCTAGCGGCGAATTCGGAGAGCTCTTCGCTGCACTGCGCCGCTCGCAAGCGCCTTCGTTCTTCGCCTTCTGCCGTCCGGCGAGAGCTGAACTCCAGCGGTCAGTTGCAGCTCTGCCCAACAGCGTGTTCTCGGTTCTGCGGGCAAGCACGCCCTCTTGCCTTGGCCCCGAGAGCAAAGTCCCGAGCGAGCACTCGACTCAGTGCAATGCACCCGGAAGGACGCTCTCGCTCGCCTTTCAAGGAGCGATTCCTAACAGCAGAAGCAGCAGAGGCACAAACTGCACGACGAGAGGGGACAACGTAGAACACGTCTCTGTCCTGGCACATTTGCGTGTGCGATACTTCCCTCCGGCTCTTCGGGCCTTGCGAAGCTCTGTGTACTGCGAGCGCTGCTACTCGCAGCTGAGAAGGACCGTGGAGCTAGCGGCGAATTCGGAGAGCTCTTCGCTGCACTGCGCCGCTCGCAAGCGGCTTCGTTCTTCGCCTTCTGCCGTCCGGCGAGAGCTGAACTCCAGCGGTCAGTTGCAGCTCTGCCCAACAGCGTGTTCTCGGTTCTGCGGGCAAGCACGCCCTCTTGCCTTGGCCCCGAGAGCAAAGTCCCGAGCGAGCTCTCGACTCAGTGCAATGCACCCGGAAGGACGCTCTCGCTCGCCTTTCAAGGAGCGATTCCTAACAGCAGAAGCAGCAGAGGCACAAACTGCATGACGAGAGGGGACAACGTAGAACACGTCTCTGTCCTGGCACATTTGCGTGTGCGATACTTCCCTCCGGGTCTTCGGTTCTTGCGAAGCTCTGTGTACTGCGAGCGCTGCTACTCGCAGCTGAGAAGGACCGTGGAGCTAGCGGCGAATTCGGAGAGCTCTTCGCTGCACTGCGCCGCTCGCAAGCGGCTTCGTTCTTCGCCTTCTGCCGTCCGGCGAGAGCTGAACTCCAGCGGTCAGTTGCAGCTCTGCCCAACAGCGTGTTCTCGGTTCTGCGGGCAAGCACGCCCTCTTGCCTTGGCCCCGAGAGCAAAGTCCCGAGCGAGCACTCGACTCAGTGCAATGCACCCGGAAGGACGCTCTCGCTCGCCTTTCAAGGAGCGATTCCTAACAGCAGAAGCAGCAGAGGCACAAACTGCACGACGAGAGGGGACAACGTAGAACACGTCTCTGTCCTGGCACATTTTCGTGAGCGATACTTCCCTCCGGGTCTTCGGGCCTTGCGAAGCTCTGTGTACTGCGAGCGCTGCTACTCGCAGCTGAGAAGGACCGTGGAGCTAGCGGCGAATTCGTAGAGCTCTTCGCTGCACTGCGCCGCTCGCAAGCGGCTTCGTTCTTCGCCTTCTGCCGTCCGGCGAGAGCTGAACTCCAGCGGTCAGTTGCAGCTCTGCCCAACAGCGTGTTCTCGGTTCTGCGGGCAAGCACGCCCTCTTGCCTTGGCCCCGAGAGCAAAGTCCCGAGCGAGCACTCGACTCAGTGCAATGCACCCGGAAGGACGCTCTCGCTCGCCTTTCAAGGAGCGATTCCTAACAGCAGAAGCAGCAGAGGCACAAACTGCACGACGAGAGGGACAACGTAGAACACGTCTCTGTCCTGGCACATTTTCGTGTGCGATACTTCCCTCCGGGTCTTCGGTTCTTGCGAAGCTCTGTGTACTGCGAGCGCTGCTACTCGCAGCTGAGAAGGACCGTGGAGCTAGCGGCGAATTCGGAGAGCTCTTCGCTGCACTGCGCCGCTCGCAAGCGCCTTCGTTCTTCGCCTTCTGCCGTCCGGCGAGAGCTGAACTCCAGCGGTCAGTTGCAGCTCTGCCCAACAGCGTGTTCTCGGTTCTGCGGGCAAGCACGCCCTCTTGCCTTGGCCCCGAGAGCAAAGTCCCGAGCGAGCACTCGACTCAGTGCAATGCACCCGGAAGGACGCTCTCGCTCGCCTTTCAAGGAGCGATTCCTAACAGCAGAAGCAGCAGAGGCACAAACTGCACGACGAGAGGGGACAACGTAGAACACGTCTCTGTCCTGGCACATTTGCGTGTGCGATACTTCCCTCCGGCTCTTCGGGCCTTGCGAAGCTCTGTGTACTGCGAGCGCTGCTACTCGCAGCTGAGAAGGACCGTGGAGCTAGCGGCGAATTCGGAGAGCTCTTCGCTGCACTGCGCCGCTCGCAAGCGCCTTCGTTCTTCGCCTTCTGCCGTCCGGCGAGAGCTGAACTCCAGCGGTCAGTTGCAGCTCTGCCCAACAGCGTGTTCTCGGTTCTGCGGGCAAGCACGCCCTCTTGCCTTGGCCCCGAGAGCAAAGTCCCGAGCGAGCTCTCGACTCAGTGCAATGCACCCGGAAGGACGCTCTCGCTCGCCTTTCAAGGAGCGATTCCTAACAGCAGAAGCAGCAGAGGCACAAACTGCACGACGAGAGGGGACAACGTAGAACACGTCTCTGTCCTGGCACATTTGCGTGTGCGATACTTCCCTCCGGCTCTTCGGGCCTTGCGAAGCTCTGTGTACTGCGAGAGCTGCTACTCGCAGCTGAGAAGGACCGTGGAGCTAGCGGCGAATTCGTAGAGCTCTTCGCTGCACTGCGCCGCTCGCAAGCGGCTTCGTTCTTCGCCTTCTGCCGTCCGGCGAGAGCTGAACTCCAGCGGTCAGTTGCAGCTCTGCCCAACAGCGTGTTCTCAGTTCTGCGGGCAAGCACGCCCTCTTGCCTTGGCCCCGAGAGCAAAGTCCCGAGCGAGCACTCGACTCAGTGCAATGCACCCGGAAGGACGCTCTCGCTCGCCTTTCAAGGAGCGATTCCTAACAGCAGAAGCAGCAGAGGCACAAACTGCACGACGAGAGGGGACAACGTAGAACACGTCTCTGTCCTGGCACATTTGCGTGTGCGATACTTCCCTCCGGCTCTTCGGGCCTTGCGAAGCTCTGTGTACTGCGAGCGCTGCTACTCGCAGCTGAGAAGGACCGTGGAGCTAGCGGCGAATTCGGAGAGCTCTTCGCTGCACTGCGCCGCTCGCAAGCGCCTTCGTTCTTCGCCTTCTGCCGTCCGGCGAGAGCTGAACTCCAGCGGTCAGTTGCAGCTCTGCCCAACAGCGTGTTCTCGGTTCTGCGGGCAAGCACGCCCTCTTGCCTTGGCCCCGAGAGCAAAGTCCCGAGCGAGCACTCGACTCAGTGCAATGCACCCGGAAGGACGCTCTCGCTCGCCTTTCAAGGAGCGATTCCTAACAGCAGAAGCAGCAGAGGCACAAACTGCACGACGAGAGGGGACAACGTAGAACACGTCTCTGTCCTGGCACATTTGCGTGTGCGATACTTCCCTCCGGCTCTTCGGGCCTTGCGAAGCTCTGTGTACTGCGAGCGCTGCTACTCGCAGCTGAGAAGGACCGTGGAGCTAGCGGCGAATTCGGAGAGCTCTTCGCTGCACTGCGCCGCTCGCAAGCGGCTTCGTTCTTCGCCTTCTGCCGTCCGGCGAGAGCTGAACTCCAGCGGTCAGTTGCAGCTCTGCCCAACAGCGTGTTCTCGGTTCTGCGGGCAAGCACGCCCTCTTGCCTTGGCCCCGAGAGCAAAGTCCCGAGCGAGCACTCGACTCAGTGCAATGCACCCGGAAGGACGCTCTCGCTCGCCTTTCAAGGAGCGATTCCTAACAGCAGAAGCAGCAGAGGCACAAACTGCACGACGAGAGGGGACAACGTAGAACACGTCTCTGTCCTGGCACATTTTCGTGAGCGATACTTCCCTCCGGGTCTTCGGGCCTTGCGAAGCTCTGTGTACTGCGAGCGCTGCTACTCGCAGCTGAGAAGGACCGTGGAGCTAGCGGCGAATTCGGAGAGCTCTTCGCTGCACTGCGCCGCTCGCAAGCGCCTTCGTTCTTCGCCTTCTGCCGTCCGGCGAGAGCTGAACTCCAGCGGTCAGTTGCAGCTCTGCCCAACAGCGTGTTCTCGGTTCTGCGGGCAAGCACGCCCTCTTGCCTTGGCCCCGAGAGCAAAGTCCCGAGCGAGCACTCGACTCAGTGCAATGCACCCGGAAGGACGCTCTCGCTCGCCTTTCAAGGAGCGATTCCTAACAGCAGAAGCAGCAGAGGCACAAACTGCACGACGAGAGGGGACAACGTAGAACACGTCTCTGTCCTGGCACATTTGCGTGTGCGATACTTCCCTCCGGCTCTTCGGGCCTTGCGAAGCTCTGTGTACTGCGAGCGCTGCTACTCGCAGCTGAGAAGGACCGTGGAGCTAGCGGCGAATTCGGAGAGCTCTTCGCTGCACTGCGCCGCTCGCAAGCGGCTTCGTTCTTCGCCTTCTGCCGTCCGGCGAGAGCTGAACTCCAGCGGTCAGTTGCAGCTCTGCCCAACAGCGTGTTCTCGGTTCTGCGGGCAAGCACGCCCTCTTGCCTTGGCCCCGAGAGCAAAGTCCCGAGCGAGCACTCGACTCAGTGCAATGCACCCGGAAGGACGCTCTCGCTCGCCTTTCAAGGAGCGATTCCTAACAGCAGAAGCAGCAGAGGCACAAACTGCACGACGAGAAGGGACAACGTAGAACACGTCTCTGTCCTGGCACATTTGCGTGTGCGATACTTCCCTCCGGCTCTTCGGGCCTTGCGAAGCTCTGTGTACTGCGAGCGCTGCTACTCGCAGCTGAGAAGGACCGTGGAGCTAGCGGCGAATTCGGAGAGCTCTTCGCTGCACTGCGCCGCTCGCAAGCGGCTTCGTTCTTCGCCTTCTGCCGTCCGGCGAGAGCTGAACTCCAGCGGTCAGTTGCAGCTCTGCCCAACAGCGTGTTCTCGGTTCTGCGGGCAAGCACGCCCTCTTGCCTTGGCCCCGAGAGCAAAGTCCCGAGCGAGCACTCGACTCAGTGCAATGCACCCGGAAGGACGCTCTCGCTCGCCTTTCAAGGAGCGATTCCTAACAGCAGAAGCAGCAGAGGCACAAACTGCACGACGAGAGGGGACAACGTAGAACACGTCTCTGTCCTGGCACATTTTCGTGAGCGATACTTCCCTCCGGGTCTTCGGGCCTTGCGAAGCTCTGTGTACTGCGAGCGCTGCTACTCGCAGCTGAGAAGGACCGTGGAGCTAGCGGCGAATTCGTAGAGCTCTTCGCTGCACTGCGCCGCTCGCAAGCGGCTTCGTTCTTCGCCTTCTGCCGTCCGGCGAGAGCTGAACTCCAGCGGTCAGTTGCAGCTCTGCCCAACAGCGTGTTCTCGGTTCTGCGGGCAAGCACGCCCTCTTGCCTTGGCCCCGAGAGCAAAGTCCCGAGCGAGCACTCGACTCAGTGCAATGCACCCGGAAGGACGCTCTCGCTCGCCTTTCAAGGAGCGATTCCTAACAGCAGAAGCAGCAGAGGCACAAACTGCACGACGAGAGGGGACAACGTAGAACACGTCTCTGTCCTGGCACATTTGCGTGTGCGATACTTCCCTCCGGCTCTTCGGGCCTTGCGAAGCTCTGTGTACTGCGAGCGCTGCTACTCGCAGCTGAGAAGGACCGTGGAGCTAGCGGCGAATTCGGAGAGCTCTTCGCTGCACTGCGCCGCTCGCAAGCGCCTTCGTTCTTCGCCTTCTGCCGTCCGGCGAAGGCTGAACTCCAGCGGTCAGTTGCAGCTCTGCCCAACAGCGTGTTCTCGGTTCTGCGGGCAAGCACGCCCTCTTGCCTTGGCCCCGAGAGCAAAGTCCCGAGCGAGCACTCGACTCAGTGCAATGCACCCGGAAGGACGCTCTCGCTCGCCTTTCAAGGAGCGATTCCTAACAGCAGAAGCAGCAGAGGCACAAACTGCACGACGAGAGGGGACAACGTAGAACACGTCTCTGTCCTGGCACATTTGCGTGTGCGATACTTCCCTCCGGCTCTTCGGGCCTTGCGAAGCTCTGTGTACTGCGAGCGCTGCTACTCGCAGCTGAGAAGGACCGTGGAGCTAGCGGCGAATTCGGAGAGCTCTTCGCTGCACTGCGCCGCTCGCAAGCGCCTTCGTTCTTCGCCTTCTGCCGTCCGGCGAGAGCTGAACTCCAGCGGTCAGTTGCAGCTCTGCCCAACAGCGTGTTCTCGGTTCTGCGGGCAAGCACGCCCTCTTGCCTTGGCCGCGAGAGCAAAGTCCCGAGCGAGCACTCGACTCAGTGCAATGCACCCGGAAGGACGCTCTCGCTCGCCTTTCAAGGAGCGATTCCTAACAGCAGAAGCAGCAGAGGCACAAACTGCACGACGAGAGGGGACAACGTAGAACACGTCTCTGTCCTGGCACATTTGCGTGTGCGATACTTCCCTCCGGCTCTTCGGGCCTTGCGAAGCTCTGTGTACTGCGAGCGCTGCTACTCGCAGCTGAGAAGGACCGTGGAGCTAGCGGCGAATTCGGAGAGCTCTTCGCTGCACTGCGCCGCTCGCAAGCGGCTTCGTTCTTCGCCTTCTGCCGTCCGGCGAGAGCTGAACTCCAGCGGTCAGTTGCAGCTCTGCCCAACAGCGTGTTCTCGGTTCTGCGGGCAAGCACGCCCTCTTGCCTTGGCCCCGAGAGCAAAGTCCCGAGCGAGCACTCGACTCAGTGCAATGCACCCGGAAGGACGCTCTCGCTCGCCTTTCAAGGAGCGATTCCTAACAGCAGAAGCAGCAGAGGCACAAACTGCACGACGAGAGGGGACAACGTAGAACACGTCTCTGTCCTGGCACATTTGCGTGTGCGATACTTCCCTCCGGCTCTTCGGGCCTTGCGAAGCTCTGTGTACTGCGAGCGCTGCTACTCGCAGCTGAGAAGGACCGTGGAGCTAGCGGCGAATTCGGAGAGCTCTTCGCTGCACTGCGCCGCTCGCAAGCGGCTTCGTTCTTCGCCTTCTGCCGTCCGGCGAGAGCTGAACTCCAGCGGTCAGTTGCAGCTCTGCCCAACAGCGTGTTCTCGGTTCTGCGGGCAAGCACGCCCTCTTGCCTTGGCCCCGAGAGCAAAGTCCCGAGCGAGCACTCGACTCAGTGCAATGCACCCGGAAGGACGCTCTCGCTCGCCTTTCAAGGAGCGATTCCTAACAGCAGAAGCAGCAGAGGCACAAACTGCACGACGAGAGGGGACAACGTAGAACACGTCTCTGTCCTGGCACATTTTCGTGTGCGATACTTCCCTCCGGCTCTTCGGGCCTTGCGAAGCTCTGTGTACTGCGAGCGCTGCTACTCGCAGCTGAGAAGGACCGTGGAGCTAGCGGCGAATTCGGAGAGCTCTTCGCTGCACTGCGCCGCTCGCAAGCGGCTTCGTTCTTCGCCTTCTGCCGTCCGGCGAGAGCTGAACTCCAGCGGTCAGTTGCAGCTCTGCCCAACAGCGTGTTCTCGGTTCTGCGGGCAAGCACGCCCTCTTGCCTTGGCCCCGAGAGCAAAGTCCCGAGCGAGCACTCGACTCAGTGCAATGCACCCGGAAGGACGCTCTCGCTCGCCTTTCAAGGAGCGATTCCTAACAGCAGAAGCAGCAGAGGCACAAACTGCACGACGAGAGGGGACAACGTAGAACACGTAACACGTCTCTGTCCTGGCACATTTTCGTGTGCGATACTTCCCTCCGGCTCTTCGGGCCTTGCGAAGCTCTGTGTACTGCGAGCGCTGCTACTCGCAGCTGAGAAGGACCGTGGAGCTAGCGGCGAATTCGGAGAGCTCTTCGCTGCACTGCGCCGCTCGCAAGCGGCTTCGTTCTTCGCCTTCTGCCGTCCGGCGAAGGCTGAACTCCAGCGGTCAGTTGCAGCTCTGCCCAACAGCGTGTTCTCAGTTCTGCGGGCAAGCACGCCCTCTTGCCTTGGCCCCGAGAGCAAAGTCCCGAGCGAGCACTCGACTCAGTGCAATGCACCCGGAAGGACGCTCTCGCTCGCCTTTCAAGGAGCGATTCCTAACAGCAGAAGCAGCAGAGGCACAAACTGCACGACGAGAGGGGACAACGTAGAACACGTCTCTGTCCTGGCACATTTTCGTGTGCGATACTTCCCTCCGGCTCTTCGGGCCTTGCGAAGCTCTGTGTACTGCGAGCGCTGCTACTCGCAGCTGAGAAGGACCGTGGAGCTAGCGGCGAATTCGGAGAGCTCTTCGCTGCACTGCGCCGCTCGCAAGCGGCTTCGTTCTTCGCCTTCTGCCGTCCGGCGAAGGCTGAACTCCAGCGGTCAGTTGCAGCTCTGCCCAACAGCGTGTTCTCAGTTCTGCGGGCAAGCACGCCCTCTTGCCTTGGCCCCGAGAGCAAAGTCCCGAGCGAGCACTCGACTCAGTGCAATGCACCCGGAAGGACGCTCTCGCTCGCCTTTCAAGGAGCGATTCTAACAGCAGAAGCAGCAGAGGCACAAACTGCACGACGAGAGGGGACAACGTAGAACACGTCTCTGTCCTGGCACATTTTCGTGTGCGATACTTCCCTCCGGCTCTTCGGGCCTTGCGAAGCTCTGTGTACTGCGAGCGCTGCTACTCGCAGCTGAGAAGGACCGTGGAGCTAGCGGCGAATTCGGAGAGCTCTTCGCTGCACTGCGCCGCTCGCAAGCGGCTTCGTTCTTCGCCTTCTGCCGTCCGGCGAGAGCTGAACTCCAGCGGTCAGTTGCAGCTCTGCCCAACAGCGTGTTCTCGGTTCTGCGGGCAAGCACGCCTCTTGCCTTGGCCCCGAGTGCAAAGTCCCGAGCGAGCACTCGACTCAGTGCAATGCACCCGGAAGGACGCTCTCGCTCGCCTTTCAAGGAGCGATTCCTAACAGCAGAAGCAGCAGAGGCACAAACTGCACGACGAGAGGGGACAACGTAGAACACGTCTCTGTCCTGGCACATTTGCGTGTGCGATACTTCCCTCCGGCTCTTCGGGCCTTGCGAAGCTCTGTGTACTGCGAGCGCTGCTACTCGCAGCTGAGAAGGACCGTGGAGCTAGCGGCGAATTCGGAGAGCTCTTCGCTGCACTGCGCCGCTCGCAAGCGGCTTCGTTCTTCGCCTTCTGCCGTCCGGCGAGAGCTGAACTCCAGCGGTCAGTTGCAGCTCTGCCCAACAGCGTGTTCTCGGTTCTGCGGGCAAGCACGCCCTCTTGCCTTGGCCCCGAGAGCAAAGTCCCGAGCGAGCACTCGACTCAGTGCAATGCACCCGGAAGGACGCTCTCGCTCGCCTTTCAAGGAGCGATTCCTAACAGCAGAAGCAGCAGAGGCACAAACTGCACGACGAGAGGGGACAACGTAGAACACGTCTCTGTCCTGGCACATTTTCGTGTGCGATACTTCCCTCCGGCTCTTCGGGCCTTGCGAAGCTCTGTGTACTGCGAGCGCTGCTACTCGCAGCTGAGAAGGACCGTGGAGCTAGCGGCGAATTCGGAGAGCTCTTCGCTGCACTGCGCCGCTCGCAAGCGGCTTCGTTCTTCGCCTTCTGCCGTCCGGCGAGAGCTGAACTCCAGCGGTCAGTTGCAGCTCTGCCCAACAGCGTGTTCTCGGTTCTGCGGGCAAGCACGCCCTCTTGCCTTGGCCCCGAGAGCAAAGTCCCGAGCGAGCACTCGACTCAGTGCAATGCACCCGGAAGGACGCTCTCGCTCGCCTTTCAAGGAGCGATTCCTAACAGCAGAAGCAGCAGAGGCACAAACTGCACGACGAGAGGGGACAACGTAGAACACGTCTCTGTCCTGGCACATTTTCGTGTGCGATACTTCCCTCCGGCTCTTCGGGCCTTGCGAAGCTCTGTGTACTGCGAGCGCTGCTACTCGCAGCTGAGAAGGACCGTGGAGCTAGCGGCGAATTCGGAGAGCTCTTCGCTGCACTGCGCCGCTCGCAAGCGGCTTCGTTCTTCGCCTTCTGCCGTCCGGCGAAGGCTGAACTCCAGCGGTCAGTTGCAGCTCTGCCCAACAGCGTGTTCTCAGTTCTGCGGGCAAGCACGCCCTCTTGCCTTGGCCCCGAGAGCAAAGTCCCGAGCGAGCACTCGACTCAGTGCAATGCACCCGGAAGGACGCTCTCGCTCGCCTTTCAAGGAGCGATTCCTAACAGCAGAAGCAGCAGAGGCACAAACTGCACGACGAGAGGGGACAACGTAGAACACGTCTCTGTCCTGGCACATTTTCGTGTGCGATACTTCCCTCCGGCTCTTCGGGCCTTGCGAAGCTCTGTGTACTGCGAGCGCTGCTACTCGCAGCTGAGAAGGACCGTGGAGCTAGCGGCGAATTCGGAGAGCTCTTCGCTGCACTGCGCCGCTCGCAAGCGGCTTCGTTCTTCGCCTTCTGCCGTCCGGCGAAGGCTGAACTCCAGCGGTCAGTTGCAGCTCTGCCCAACAGCGTGTTCTCAGTTCTGCGGGCAAGCACGCCCTCTTGCCTTGGCCCCGAGAGCAAAGTCCCGAGCGAGCACTCGACTCAGTGCAATGCACCCGGAAGGACGCTCTCGCTCGCCTTTCAAGGAGCGATTCCTAACAGCAGAAGCAGCAGAGGCACAAACTGCACGACGAGAGGGGACAACGTAGAACACGTCTCTGTCCTGGCACATTTTCGTGTGCGATACTTCCCTCCGGCTCTTCGGGCCTTGCGAAGCTCTGTGTACTGCGAGCGCTGCTACTCGCAGCTGAGAAGGACCGTGGAGCTAGCGGCGAATTCGGAGAGCTCTTCGCTGCACTGCGCCGCTCGCAAGCGGCTTCGTTCTTCGCCTTCTGCCGTCCGGCGAGAGCTGAACTCCAGCGGTCAGTTGCAGCTCTGCCCAACAGCGTGTTCTCGGTTCTGCGGGCAAGCACGCCCTCTTGCCTTGGCCCCGAGTGCAAAGTCCCGAGCGAGCACTCGACTCAGTGCAATGCACCCGGAAGGACGCTCTCGCTCGCCTTTCAAGGAGCGATTCCTAACAGCAGAAGCAGCAGAGGCACAAACTGCACGACGAGAGGGGACAACGTAGAACACGTCTCTGTCCTGGCACATTTGCGTGTGCGATACTTCCCTCCGGCTCTTCGGGCCTTGCGAAGCTCTGTGTACTGCGAGCGCTGCTACTCGCAGCTGAGAAGGACCGTGGAGCTAGCGGCGAATTCGGAGAGCTCTTCGCTGCACTGCGCCGCTCGCAAGCGGCTTCGTTCTTCGCCTTCTGCCGTCCGGCGAGAGCTGAACTCCAGCGGTCAGTTGCAGCTCTGCCCAACAGCGTGTTCTCGGTTCTGCGGGCAAGCACGCCCTCTTGCCTTGGCCCCGAGAGCAAAGTCCCGAGCGAGCACTCGACTCAGTGCAATGCACCCGAAGGACGCTCTCGCTCGCCTTTCAAGGAGCGATTCCTAACAGCAGAAGCAGCAGAGGCACAAACTGCACGACGAGAGGGGACAACGTAGAACACGTCTCTGTCCTGGCACATTTTCGTGTGCGATACTTCCCTCCGGCTCTTCGGCCTTGCGAAGCTCTGTGTACTGCGAGCGCTGCTACTCGCAGCTGAGAAGGACCGTGGAGCTAGCGGCGAATTCGGAGAGCTCTTCGCTGCACTGCGCCGCTCGCAAGCGGCTTCGTTCTTCGCCTTCTGCCGTCCGGCGAGAGCTGAACTCCAGCGGTCAGTTGCAGCTCTGCCCAACAGCGTGTTCTCGTTCTGCGGGCAAGCACGCCCTCTTGCCTTGGCCCCGAGAGCAAAGTCCCGAGCGAGCACTCGACTCAGTGCAATGCACCCGGAAGGACGCTCTCGCTCGCCTTTCAAGGAGCGATTCCTAACAGCAGAAGCAGCAGAGGCACAAACTGCACGACGAGAGGGGACAACGTAGAACACGTCTCTGTCCTGGCACATTTTCGTGTGCGATACTTCCCTCCGGCTCTTCGGGCCTTGCGAAGCTCTGTGTACTGCGAGCGCTGCTACTCGCAGCTGAGAAGGACCGTGGAGCTAGCGGCGAATTCGGAGAGCTCTTCGCTGCACTGCGCCGCTCGCAAGCGGCTTCGTTCTTCGCCTTCTGCCGTCCGGCGAAGGCTGAACTCCAGCGGTCAGTTGCAGCTCTGCCCAACAGCGTGTTCTCAGTTCTGCGGGCAAGCACGCCCTCTTGCCTTGGCCCCGAGAGCAAAGTCCCGAGCGAGCACTCGACTCAGTGCAATGCACCCGGAAGGACGCTCTCGCTCGCCTTTCAAGGAGCGATTCCTAACAGCAGAAGCAGCAGAGGCACAAACTGCACGACGAGAGGGGACAACGTAGAACACGTCTCTGTCCTGGCACATTTTCGTGTGCGATACTTCCCTCCGGCTCTTCGGGCCTTGCGAAGCTCTGTGTACTGCGAGCGCTGCTACTCGCAGCTGAGAAGGACCGTGGAGCTAGCGGCGAATTCGGAGAGCTCTTCGCTGCACTGCGCCGCTCGCAAGCGGCTTCGTTCTTCGCCTTCTGCCGTCCGGCGAAGGCTGAACTCCAGCGGTCAGTTGCAGCTCTGCCCAACAGCGTGTTCTCAGTTCTGCGGGCAAGCACGCCCTCTTGCCTTGGCCCCGAGAGCAAAGTCCGAGCGAGCACTCGACTCAGTGCAATGCACCCGGAAGGACGCTCTCGCTCGCCTTTCAAGGAGCGATTCCTAACAGCAGAAGCAGCAGAGGCACAAACTGCACGACGAGAGGGGACAACGTAGAACACGTCTCTGTCCTGGCACATTTTCGTGTGCGATACTTCCCTCCGGCTCTTCGGGCCTTGCGAAGCTCTGTGTACTGCGAGCGCTGCTACTCGCAGCTGAGAAGGACCGTGGAGCTAGCGGCGAATTCGGAGAGCTCTTCGCTGCACTGCGCCGCTCGCAAGCGGCTTCGTTCTTCGCCTTCTGCCGTCCGGCGAGAGCTGACTCCAGCGGTCAGTTGCAGCTCTGCCCAACAGCGTGTTCTCAGTTCTGCGGGCAAGCACGCCCTCTTGCCTTGGCCCCGAGAGCAAAGTCCCGAGCGAGCACTCGACTCAGTGCAATGCACCCGGAAGGACGCTCTCGCTCGCCTTTCAAGGAGCGATTCCTAACAGCAGAAGCAGCAGAGGCACAAACTGCACGACGAGAGGGGACAACGTAGAACACGTCTCTGTCCTGGCACATTTTCGTGTGCGATACTTCCCTCCGGCTCTTCGGGCCTTGCGAAGCTCTGTGTACTGCGAGCGCTGCTACTCGCAGCTGAGAAGGACCGTGGAGCTAGCGGCGAATTCGGAGAGCTCTTCGCTGCACTGCGCCGCTCGCAAGCGGCTTCGTTCTTCGCCTTCTGCCGTCCGGCGAGAGCTGAACTCCAGCGGTCAGTTGCAGCTCTGCCCAACAGCGTGTTCTCAGTTCTGCGGGCAAGCACGCCCTCTTGCCTTGGCCCCGAGAGCAAAGTCCCGAGCGAGCACTCGACTCAGTGCAATGCACCCGGAAGGACGCTCTCGCTCGCCTTTCAAGGAGCGATTCCTAACAGCAGAAGCAGCAGAGGCACAAACTGCACGACGAGAGGGGACAACGTAGAACACGTCTCTGTCCTGGCACATTTTCGTGTGCGATACTTCCCTCCGGCTCTTCGGGCCTTGCGAAGCTCTGTGTACTGCGAGCGCTGCTACTCGCAGCTGAGAAGGACCGTGGAGCTAGCGGCGAATTCGGAGAGCTCTTCGCTGCACTGCGCCGCTCGCAAGCGGCTTCGTTCTTCGCCTTCTGCCGTCCGGCGAGAGCTGAACTCCAGCGGTCAGTTGCAGCTCTGCCCAACAGCGTGTTCTCAGTTCTGCGGGCAAGCACGCCCTCTTGCCTTGGCCCCGAGTGCAAAGTCCCGAGCGAGCACTCGACTCAGTGCAATGCACCCGGAAGGACGCTCTCGCTCGCCTTTCAAGGAGCGATTCCTAACAGCAGAAGCAGCAGAGGCACAAACTGCACGACGAGAAGGGACAACGTAGAACACGTCTCTGTCCTGGCACATTTGCGTGTGCGATACTTCCCTCCGGCTCTTCGGGCCTTGCGA
This sequence comes from Sturnus vulgaris, assembly GCF_052056855.1. Classification (NCBI taxonomy): domain Eukaryota; kingdom Metazoa; phylum Chordata; class Aves; order Passeriformes; family Sturnidae; genus Sturnus; species Sturnus vulgaris. Next base: position 27,297,436 of record NC_142244.1, on the reverse strand, counting down.
AGCTCTGTGTACTGCGAGCGCTGCTACTCGCAGCTGAGAAGGACCGTGGAGCTAGCGGCGAATTCGGAGAGCTCTTCGCTGCACTGCGCCGCTCGCAAGCGGCTTCGTTCTTCGCCTTCTGCCGTCCGGCGAGAGCTGAACTCCAGCGGTCAGTTGCAGCTCTGCCCAACAGCGTGTTCTCGGTTCTGCGGGCAAGCACGCCCTCTTGCCTTGGCCCCGAGAGCAAAGTCCCGAGCGAGCACTCGACTCAGTGCAATGCACCCGGAAGGACGCTCTCGCTCGCCTTTCAAGGAGCGATTCCTAACAGCAGAAGCAGCAGAGGCACAAACTGCACGACGAGAGGGGACAACGTAGAACACGTCTCTGTCCTGGCACATTTTCGTGTGCGATACTTCCCTCCGGCTCTTCGGGCCTTGCGAAGCTCTGTGTACTGCGAGCGCTGCTACTCGCAGCTGAGAAGGACCGTGGAGCTAGCGGCGAATTCGGAGAGCTCTTCGCTGCACTGCGCCGCTCGCAAGCGGCTTCGTTCTTCGCCTTCTGCCGTCCGGCGAGAGCTGAACTCCAGCGGTCAGTTGCAGCTCTGCCCAACAGCGTGTTCTCAGTTCTGCGGGCAAGCACGCCCTCTTGCCTTGGCCCCGAGAGCAAAGTCCCGAGCGAGCACTCGACTCAGTGCAATGCACCCGGAAGGACGCTCTCGCTCGCCTTTCAAGGAGCGATTCCTAACAGCAGAAGCAGCAGAGGCACAAACTGCACGACGAGAAGGGACAACGTAGAACACGTCTCTGTCCTGGCACATTTTCGTGTGCGATACTTCCCTCCGGCTCTTCGGGCCTTGCGAAGCTCTGTGTACTGCGAGCGCTGCTACTCGCAGCTGAGAAGGAGCGTGGAGCTAGCGGCGAATTCGGAGAGCTCTTCGCTGCACTGCGCCGCTCGCAAGCGGCTTCGTTCTTCGCCTTCTGCCGTCCGGCGAGAGCTGAACTCCAGCGGTCAGTTGCAGCTCTGCCCAACAGCGTGTTCTCAGTTCTGCGGGCAAGCACGCCCTCTTGCCTTGGCCCCGAGAGCAAAGTCCCGAGCGAGCACTCGACTCAGTGCAATGCACCCGGAAGGACGCTCTCGCTCGCCTTTCAAGGAGCGATTCCTAACAGCAGAAGCAGCAGAGGCACAAACTGCACGACGAGAAGGGACAACGTAGAACACGTCTCTGTCCTGGCACATTTGCGTGTGCGATACTTCCCTCCGGCTCTTCGGGCCTTGCGAAGCTCTGTGTACTGCGAGCGCTGCTACTCGCAGCTGAGAAGGACCGTGGAGCTAGCGGCGAATTCGGAGAGCTCTTCGCTGCACTGCGCCGCTCGCAAGCGGCTTCGTTCTTCGCCTTCTGCCGTCCGGCGAGAGCTGAACTCCAGCGGTCAGTTGCAGCTCTGCCCAACAGCGTGTTCTCAGTTCTGCGGGCAAGCACGCCCTCTTGCCTTGGCCCCGAGAGCAAAGTCCCGAGCGAGCACTCGACTCAGTGCAATGCACCCGGAAGGACGCTCTCGCTCGCCTTTCAAGGAGCGATTCCTAACAGCAGAAGCAGCAGAGGCACAAACTGCACGACGAGAAGGGACAACGTAGAACACGTCTCTGTCCTGGCACATTTGCGTGTGCGATACTTCCCTCCGGCTCTTCGGGCCTTGCGAAGCTCTGTGTACTGCGAGCGCTGCTACTCGCAGCTGAGAAGGACCGTGGAGCTAGCGGCGAATTCGGAGAGCTCTTCGCTGCACTGCGCCGCTCGCAAGCGGCTTCGTTCTTCGCCTTCTGCCGTCCGGCGAGAGCTGAACTCCAGCGGTCAGTTGCAGCTCTGCCCAACAGCGTGTTCTCAGTTCTGCGGGCAAGCACGCCCTCTTGCCTTGGCCCCGAGAGCAAAGTCCCGAGCGAGCACTCGACTCAGTGCAATGCACCCGGAAGGACGCTCTCGCTCGCCTTTCAAGGAGCGATTCCTAACAGCAGAAGCAGCAGAGGCACAAACTGCACGACGAGAGGGGACAACGTAGAACACGTCTCTGTCCTGGCACATTTTCGTGTGCGATACTTCCCTCCGGCTCTTCGGGCCTTGCGAAGCTCTGTGTACTGCGAGCGCTGCTACTCGCAGCTGAGAAGGACCGTGGAGCTAGCGGCGAATTCGGAGAGCTCTTCGCTGCACTGCGCCGCTCGCAAGCGGCTTCGTTCTTCGCCTTCTGCCGTCCGGCGAGAGCTGAACTCCAGCGGTCAGTTGCAGCTCTGCCCAACAGCGTGTTCTCGGTTCTGCGGGCAAGCACGCCCTCTTGCCTTGGCCCCGAGAGCAAAGTCCCGAGCGAGCACTCGACTCAGTGCAATGCACCCGGAAGGACGCTCTCGCTCGCCTTTCAAGGAGCGATTCCTAACAGCAGAAGCAGCAGAGGCACAAACTGCACGACGAGAGGGGACAACGTAGAACACGTCTCTGTCCTGGCACATTTTCGTGTGCGATACTTCCCTCCGGCTCTTCGGGCCTTGCGAAGCTCTGTGTACTGCGAGCGCTGCTACTCGCAGCTGAGAAGGACCGTGGAGCTAGCGGCGAATTCGGTGAGCTCTTCGCTGCACTGCGCCGCTCGCAAGCGGCTTCGTTCTTCGCCTTCTGCCGTCCGGCGAGAGCTGAACTCCAGCGGTCAGTTGCAGCTCTGCCCAACAGCGTGTTCTCAGTTCTGCGGGCAAGCACGCCCTCTTGCCTTGGCCCCGAGAGCAAAGTCCCGAGCGAGCACTCGACTCAGTGCAATGCACCCGGAAGGACGCTCTCGCTCGCCTTTCAAGGAGCGATTCCTAACAGCAGAAGCAGCAGAGGCACAAACTGCACGACGAGAGGGGACAACGTAGAACACGTCTCTGTCCTGGCACATTTGCGTGTGCGATACTTCCCTCCGGGTCTTCGGGCCTTGCGAAGCTCTGTGTACTGCGAGCGCTGCTACTCGCAGCTGAGAAGGACCGTGGAGCTAGCGGCGAATTCGGAGAGCTCTTCGCTGCACTGCGCCGCTCGCAAGCGGCTTCGTTCTTCGCCTTCTGCCGTCCGGCGAGAGCTGAACTCCAGCGGTCAGTTGCAGCTCTGCCCAACAGCGTGTTCTCAGTTCTGCGGGCAAGCACGCCCTCTTGCCTTGGCCCCGAGAGCAAAGTCCCGAGCGAGCACTCGACTCAGTGCAATGCACCCGGAAGGACGCTCTCGCTCGCCTTTCAAGGAGCGATTCCTAACAGCAGAAGCAGCAGAGGCACAAACTGCACGACGAGAGGGGACAACGTAGAACACGTCTCTGTCCTGGCACATTTTCGTGTGCGATACTTCCCTCCGGGTCTTCGGTCCTTGCGAAGCTCTGTGTACTGCGAGCGCTGCTACTCGCAGCTGAGAAGGACCGTGGAGCTAGCGGCGAATTCGGAGAGCTCTTCGCTGCACTGCGCCGCTCGCAAGCGGCTTCGTTCTTCGCCTTCTGCCGTCCGGCGAGAGCTGAACTCCAGCGGTCAGTTGCAGCTCTGCCCAACAGCGTGTTCTCGGTTCTGCGGGCAAGCACGCCCTCTTGCCTTGGCCCCGAGTGCAAAGTCCCGAGCGAGCACTCGACTCAGTGCAATGCACCCGGAAGGACGCTCTCGCTCGCCTTTCAAGGAGCGATTCCTAACAGCAGAAGCAGCAGAGGCACAAACTGCACGACGAGAAGGGACAACGTAGAACACGTCTCTGTCCTGGCACATTTGCGTGTGCGATACTTCCCTCCGGCTCTTAGGGCCTTGCGAAGCTCTGTGTACTGCGAGCGCTGCTACTCGCAGCTGAGAAGGACCGTGGAGCTAGCGGCGAATTCGGAGAGCTCTTCGCTGCACTGCGCCGCTCGCAAGCGGCTTCGTTCTTCGCCTTCTGCCGTCCGGCGAGAGCTGAACTCCAGCGGTCAGTTGCAGCTCTGCCCAACAGCGTGTTCTCGGTTCTGCGGGCAAGCACGCCCTCTTGCCTTGGCCCCGAGAGCAAAGTCCCGAGCGAGCACTCGACTCAGTGCAATGCACCCGGAAGGACGCTCTCGCTCGCCTTTCAAGGAGCGATTCCTAACAGCAGAAGCAGCAGAGGCACAAACTGCACGACGAGAGGGGACAACGTAGAACACGTCTCTGTCCTGGCACATTTTCGTGTGCGATACTTCCCTCCGGCTCTTCGGGCCTTGCGAAGCTCTGTGTACTGCGAGCGCTGCTACTCGCAGCTGAGAAGGACCGTGGAGCTAGCGGCGAATTCGGAGAGCTCTTCGCTGCACTGCGCCGCTCGCAAGCGGCTTCGTTCTTCGCCTTCTGCCGTCCGGCGAGAGCTGAACTCCAGCGGTCAGTTGCAGCTCTGCCCAACAGCGTGTTCTCGGTTCTGCGGGCAAGCACGCCCTCTTGCCTTGGCCCCGAGAGCAAAGTCCCGAGCGAGCACTCGACTCAGTGCAATGCACCCGGAAGGACGCTCTCGCTCGCCTTTCAAGGAGCGATTCCTAACAGCAGAAGCAGCAGAGGCACAAACTGCACGACGAGAGGGGACAACGTAGAACACGTCTCTGTCCTGGCACATTTTCGTGTGCGATACTTCCCTCCGGCTCTTCGGGCCTTGCGAAGCTCTGTGTACTGCGAGCGCTGCTACTCGCAGCTGAGAAGGACCGTGGAGCTAGCGGCGAATTCGGAGAGCTCTTCGCTGCACTGCGCCGCTCGCAAGCGCCTTCGTTCTTCGCCTTCTGCCGTCCGGCGAGAGCTGAACTCCAGCGGTCAGTTGCAGCTCTGCCCAACAGCGTGTTCTCGGTTCTGCGGGCAAGCACGCCCTCTTGCCTTGGCCCCGAGAGCAAAGTCCCGAGCGAGCACTCGACTCAGTGCAATGCACCCGGAAGGACGCTCTCGCTCGCCTTTCAAGGAGCGATTCCTAACAGCAGAAGCAGCAGAGGCACAAACTGCACGACGAGAGGGGACAACGTAGAACACGTCTCTGTCCTGGCACATTTTCGTGTGCGATACTTCCCTCCGGCTCTTCGGGCCTTGCGAAGCTCTGTGTACTGCGAGCGCTGCTACTCGCAGCTGAGAAGGACCGTGGAGCTAGCGGCGAATTCGGAGAGCTCTTCGCTGCACTGCGCCGCTCGCAAGCGGCTTCGTTCTTCGCCTTCTGCCGTCCGGCGAGAGCTGAACTCCAGCGGTCAGTTGCAGCTCTGCCCAACAGCGTGTTCTCAGTTCTGCGGGCAAGCACGCCCTCTTGCCTTGGCCCCGAGTGCAAAGTCCCGAGCGAGCACTCGACTCAGTGCAATGCACCCGGAAGGACGCTCTCGCTCGCCTTTCAAGGAGCGATTCCTAACAGCAGAAGCAGCAGAGGCACAAACTGCACGACGAGAGGGGACAACGTAGAACACGTCTCTGTCCTGGCACATTTGCGTGTGCGATACTTCCCTCCGGCTCTTCGGGCCTTGCGAAGCTCTGTGTACTGCGAGCGCTGCTACTCGCAGCTGAGAAGGACCGTGGAGCTAGCGGCGAATTCGGAGAGCTCTTCGCTGCACTGCGCCGCTCGCAAGCGGCTTCGTTCTTCGCCTTCTGCCGTCCGGCGAGAGCTGAACTCCAGCGGTCAGTTGCAGCTCTGCCCAACAGCGTGTTCTCAGTTCTGCGGGCAAGCACGCCCTCTTGCCTTGGCCCCGAGAGCAAAGTCCCGAGCGAGCACTCGACTCAGTGCAATGCACCCGGAAGGACGCTCTCGCTCGCCTTTCAAGGAGCGATTCCTAACAGCAGAAGCAGCAGAGGCACAAACTGCACGACGAGAGGGGACAACGTAGAACACGTCTCTGTCCTGGCACATTTTCGTGTGCGATACTTCCCTCCGGCTCTTCGGGCCTTGCGAAGCTCTGTGTACTGCGAGCGCTGCTACTCGCAGCTGAGAAGGACCGTGGAGCTAGCGGCGAATTCGGAGAGCTCTTCGCTGCACTGCGCCGCTCGCAAGCGGCTTCGTTCTTCGCCTTCTGCCGTCCGGCGAGAGCTGAACTCCAGCGGTCAGTTGCAGCTCTGCCCAACAGCGTGTTCTCGGTTCTGCGGGCAAGCACGCCCTCTTGCCTTGGCCCCGAGAGCAAAGTCCCGAGCGAGCACTCGACTCAGTGCAATGCACCCGGAAGGACGCTCTCGCTCGCCTTTCAAGGAGCGATTCCTAACAGCAGAAGCAGCAGAGGCACAAACTGGACGACGAGAGGGGACAACGTAGAACACGTCTCTGTCCTGGCACATTTTCGTGTGCGATACTTCCCTCCGGCTCTTCGGGCCTTGCGAAGCTCTGTGTACTGCGAGCGCTGCTACTCGCAGCTGAGAAGGACCGTGGAGCTAGCGGCGAATTCGGTGAGCTCTTCGCTGCACTGCGCCGCTCGCAAGCGGCTTCGTTCTTCGCCTTCTGCCGTCCGGCGAGAGCTGAACTCCAGCGGTCAGTTGCAGCTCTGCCCAACAGCGTGTTCTCAGTTCTGCGGGCAAGCACGCCCTCTTGCCTTGGCCCCGAGAGCAAAGTCCCGAGCGAGCACTCGACTCAGTGCAATGCACCCGGAAGGACGCTCTCGCTCGCCTTTCAAGGAGCGATTCCTAACAGCAGAAGCAGCAGAGGCACAAACTGCACGACGAGAGGGGACAACGTAGAACACGTCTCTGTCCTGGCACATTTTCGTGTGCGATACTTCCCTCCGGGTCTTCGGGCCTTGCGAAGCTCTGTGTACTGCGAGCGCTGCTACTCGCAGCTGAGAAGGACCGTGGAGCTAGCGGCGAATTCGGAGAGCTCTTCGCTGCACTGCGCCGCTCGCAAGCGGCTTCGTTCTTCGCCTTCTGCCGTCCGGCGAGAGCTGAACTCCAGCGGTCAGTTGCAGCTCTGCCCAACAGCGTGTTCTCAGTTCTGCGGGCAAGCACGCCCTCTTGCCTTGGCCCCGAGAGCAAAGTCCCGAGCGAGCACTCGACTCAGTGCAATGCACCCGGAAGGACGCTCTCGCTCGCCTTTCAAGGAGCGATTCCTAACAGCAGAAGCAGCAGAGGCACAAACTGCACGACGAGAGGGGACAACGTAGAACACGTCTCTGTCCTGGCACATTTTCGTGTGCGATACTTCCCTCCGGGTCTTCGGTCCTTGCGAAGCTCTGTGTACTGCGAGCGCTGCTACTCGCAGCTGAGAAGGACCGTGGAGCTAGCGGCGAATTCGGAGAGCTCTTCGCTGCACTGCGCCGCTCGCAAGCGGCTTCGTTCTTCGCCTTCTGCCGTCCGGCGAGAGCTGAACTCCAGCGGTCAGTTGCAGCTCTGCCCAACAGCGTGTTCTCGGTTCTGCGGGCAAGCACGCCCTCTTGCCTTGGCCCCGAGTGCAAAGTCCCGAGCGAGCACTCGACTCAGTGCAATGCACCCGGAAGGACGCTCTCGCTCGCCTTTCAAGGAGCGATTCCTAACAGCAGAAGCAGCAGAGGCACAAACTGCACGACGAGAAGGGACAACGTAGAACACGTCTCTGTCCTGGCACATTTGCGTGTGCGATACTTCCCTCCGGCTCTTCGGGCCTTGCGAAGCTCTGTGTACTGCGAGCGCTGCTACTCGCAGCTGAGAAGGACCGTGGAGCTAGCGGCGAATTCGGAGAGCTCTTCGCTGCACTGCGCCGCTCGCAAGCGGCTTCGTTCTTCGCCTTCTGCCGTCCGGCGAGAGCTGAACTCCAGCGGTCAGTTGCAGCTCTGCCCAACAGCGTGTTCTCGGTTCTGCGGGCAAGCACGCCCTCTTGCCTTGGCCCCGAGAGCAAAGTCCCGAGCGAGCACTCGACTCAGTGCAATGCACCCGGAAGGACGCTCTCGCTCGCCTTTCAAGGAGCGATTCCTAACAGCAGAAGCAGCAGAGGCACAAACTGCACGACGAGAGGGGACAACGTAGAACACGTCTCTGTCCTGGCACATTTTCGTGTGCGATACTTCCCTCCGGCTCTTCGGGCCTTGCGAAGCTCTGTGTACTGCGAGCGCTGCTACTCGCAGCTGAGAAGGACCGTGGAGCTAGCGGCGAATTCGGAGAGCTCTTCGCTGCACTGCGCCGCTCGCAAGCGGCTTCGTTCTTCGCCTTCTGCCGTCCGGCGAGAGCTGAACTCCAGCGGTCAGTTGCAGCTCTGCCCAACAGCGTGTTCTCAGTTCTGCGGGCAAGCACGCCCTCTTGCCTTGGCCCCGAGAGCAAAGTCCCGAGCGAGCACTCGACTCAGTGCAATGCACCCGGAAGGACGCTCTCGCTCGCCTTTCAAGGAGCGATTCCTAACAGCAGAAGCAGCAGAGGCACAAACTGCACGACGAGAGGGGACAACGTAGAACACGTCTCTGTCCTGGCACATTTTCGTGTGCGATACTTCCCTCCGGCTCTTCGGGCCTTGCGAAGCTCTGTGTACTGCGAGCGCTGCTACTCGCAGCTGAGAAGGACCGTGGAGCTAGCGGCGAATTCGGAGAGCTCTTCGCTGCACTGCGCCGCTCGCAAGCGGCTTCGTTCTTCGCCTTCTGCCGTCCGGCGAGAGCTGAACTCCAGCGGTCAGTTGCAGCTCTGCCCAACAGCGTGTTCTCAGTTCTGCGGGCAAGCACGCCCTCTTGCCTTGGCCCCGAGAGCAAAGTCCCGAGCGAGCACTCGACTCAGTGCAATGCACCCGGAAGGACGCTCTCGCTCGCCTTTCAAGGAGCGATTCCTAACAGCAGAAGCAGCAGAGGCACAAACTGCACGACGAGAGGGGACAACGTAGAACACGTCTCTGTCCTGGCACATTTTCGTGTGCGATACTTCCCTCCGGCTCTTCGGGCCTTGCGAAGCTCTGTGTACTGCGAGCGCTGCTACTCGCAGCTGAGAAGGACCGTGGAGCTAGCGGCGAATTCGGAGAGCTCTTCGCTGCACTGCGCCGCTCGCAAGCGCCTTCGTTCTTCGCCTTCTGCCGTCCGGCGAGAGCTGAACTCCAGCGGTCAGTTGCAGCTCTGCCCAACAGCGTGTTCTCAGTTCTGCGGGCAAGCACGCCCTCTTGCCTTGGCCCCGAGAGCAAAGTCCCGAGCGAGCACTCGACTCAGTGCAATGCACCCGGAAGGACGCTCTCGCTCGCCTTTCAAGGAGCGATTCCTAACAGCAGAAGCAGCAGAGGCACAAACTGCACGACGAGAGGGGACAACGTAGAACACGTCTCTGTCCTGGCACATTTTCGTGTGCGATACTTCCCTCCGGCTCTTCGGGCCTTGCGAAGCTCTGTGTACTGCGAGCGCTGCTACTCGCAGCTGAGAAGGACCGTGGAGCTAGCGGCGAATTCGGAGAGCTCTTCGCTGCACTGCGCCGCTCGCAAGCGGCTTCGTTCTTCGCCTTCTGCCGTCCGGCGAGAGCTGAACTCCAGCGGTCAGTTGCAGCTCTGCCCAACAGCGTGTTCTCAGTTCTGCGGGCAAGCACGCCCTCTTGCCTTGGCCCCGAGAGCAAAGTCCCGAGCGAGCACTCGACTCAGTGCAATGCACCCGGAAGGACGCTCTCGCTCGCCTTTCAAGGAGCGATTCCTAACAGCAGAAGCAGCAGAGGCACAAACTGCACGACGAGAGGGGACAACGTAGAACACGTCTCTGTCCTGGCACATTTTCGTGTGCGATACTTCCCTCCGGCTCTTCGGGCCTTGCGAAGCTCTGTGTACTGCGAGCGCTGCTACTCGCAGCTGAGAAGGACCGTGGAGCTAGCGGCGAATTCGGAGAGCTCTTCGCTGCACTGCGCCGCTCGCAAGCGGCTTCGTTCTTCGCCTTCTGCCGTCCGGCGAGAGCTGAACTCCAGCGGTCAGTTGCAGCTCTGCCCAACAGCGTGTTCTCAGTTCTGCGGGCAAGCACGCCCTCTTGCCTTGGCCCCGAGAGCAAAGTCCCGAGCGAGCACTCGACTCAGTGCAATGCACCCGGAAGGACGCTCTCGCTCGCCTTTCAAGGAGCGATTCCTAACAGCAGAAGCAGCAGAGGCACAAACTGCACGACGAGAGGGGACAACGTAGAACACGTCTCTGTCCTGGCACATTTTCGTGTGCGATACTTCCCTCCGGCTCTTCGGGCCTTGCGAAGCTCTGTGTACTGCGAGCGCTGCTACTCGCAGCTGAGAAGGACCGTGGAGCTAGCGGCGAATTCGGAGAGCTCTTCGCTGCACTGCGCCGCTCGCAAGCGGCTTCGTTCTTCGCCTTCTGCCGTCCGGCGAGAGCTGAACTCCAGCGGTCAGTTGCAGCTCTGCCCAACAGCGTGTTCTCAGTTCTGCGGGCAAGCACGCCCTCTTGCCTTGGCCCCGAGAGCAAAGTCCCGAGCGAGCACTCGACTCAGTGCAATGCACCCGGAAGGACGCTCTCGCTCGCCTTTCAAGGAGCGATTCCTAACAGCAGAAGCAGCAGAGGCACAAACTGCACGACGAGAGGGGACAACGTAGAACACGTCTCTGTCCTGGCACATTTGCGTGTGCGATACTTCCCTCCGGCTCTTCGGGCCTTGCGAAGCTCTGTGTACTGCGAGCGCTGCTACTCGCAGCTGAGAAGGACCGTGGAGCTAGCGGCGAATTCGGAGAGCTCTTCGCTGCACTGCGCCGCTCGCAAGCGGCTTCGTTCTTCGCCTTCTGCCGTCCGGCGAGAGCTGAACTCCAGCGGTCAGTTGCAGCTCTGCCCAACAGCGTGTTCTCAGTTCTGCGGGCAAGCACGCCCTCTTGCCTTGGCCCCGAGAGCAAAGTCCCGAGCGAGCACTCGACTCAGTGCAATGCACCCGGAAGGACGCTCTCGCTCGCCTTTCAAGGAGCGATTCCTAACAGCAGAAGCAGCAGAGGCACAAACTGCACGACGAGAGGGGACAACGTAGAACACGTCTCTGTCCTGGCACATTTTCGTGTGCGATACTTCCCTCCGGCTCTTCGGGCCTTGCGAAGCTCTGTGTACTGCGAGCGCTGCTACTCGCAGCTGAGAAGGACCGTGGAGCTAGCGGCGAATTCGGAGAGCTCTTCGCTGCACTGCGCCGCTCGCAAGCGGCTTCGTTCTTCGCCTTCTGCCGTCCGGCGAGAGCTGAACTCCAGCGGTCAGTTGCAGCTCTGCCCAACAGCGTGTTCTCAGTTCTGCGGGCAAGCACGCCCTCTTGCCTTGGCCCCGAGTGCAAAGTCCCGAGCGAGCACTCGACTCAGTGCAATGCACCCGGAAGGACGCTCTCGCTCGCCTTTCAAGGAGCGATTCCTAACAGCAGAAGCAGCAGAGGCACAAACTGCACGACGAGAAGGGACAACGTAGAACACGTCTCTGTCCTGGCATATTTGCGTGTGCGATACTTCCCTCCGGCTCTTCGGGCCTTGCGAAGCTCTGTGTACTGCGAGCGCTGCTACTCGCAGCTGAGAAGGACCGTGGAGCTAGCGGCGAATTCGGAGAGCTCTTCGCTGCACTGCGCCGCTCGCAAGCGGCTTCGTTCTTCGCCTTCTGCCGTCCGGCGAGAGCTGAACTCCAGCGGTCAGTTGCAGCTCTGCCCAACAGCGTGTTCTCAGTTCTGCGGGCAAGCACGCCCTCTTGCCTTGGCCCCGAGAGCAAAGTCCCGAGCGAGCTCTCGACTCAGTGCAATGCACCCGGAAGGACGCTCTCGCTCGCCTTTCAAGGAGCGATTCCTAACAGCAGAAGCAGCAGAGGCACAAACTGCACGACGAGAGGGGACAACGTAGAACACGTCTCTGTCCTGGCACATTTTCGTGTGCGATACTTCCCTCCGGCTCTTCGGGCCTTGCGAAGCTCTGTGTACTGCGAGCGCTGCTACTCGCAGCTGAGAAGGACCGTGGAGCTAGCGGCGAATTCGGAGAGCTCTTCGCTGCACTGCGCCGCTCGCAAGCGGCTTCGTTCTTCGCCTTCTGCCGTCCGGCGAGAGCTGAACTCCAGCGGTCAGTTGCAGCTCTGCCCAACAGCGTGTTCTCAGTTCTGCGGGCAAGCACGCCCTCTTGCCTTGGCCCCGAGAGCAAAGTCCCGAGCGAGCACTCGACTCAGTGCAATGCACCCGGAAGGACGCTCTCGCTCGCCTTTCAAGGAGCGATTCCTAACAGCAGAAGCAGCAGAGGCACAAACTGCACGACGAGAGGGGACAACGTAGAACACGTCTCTGTCCTGGCACATTTGCGTGTGCGATACTTCCCTCCGGCTCTTCGGGCCTTGCGAAGCTCTGTGTACTGCGAGCGCTGCTACTCGCAGCTGAGAAGGACCGTGGAGCTAGCGGCGAATTCGGAGAGCTCTTCGCTGCACTGCGCCGCTCGCAAGCGGCTTCGTTCTTCGCCTTCTGCCGTCCGGCGAGAGCTGAACTCCAGCGGTCAGTTGCAGCTCTGCCCAACAGCGTGTTCTCAGTTCTGCGGGCAAGCACGCCCTCTTGCCTTGGCCCCGAGTGCAAAGTCCCGAGCGAGCACTCGACTCAGTGCAATGCACCCGGAAGGACGCTCTCGCTCGCCTTTCAAGGAGCGATTCCTAACAGCAGAAGCAGCAGAGGCACAAACTGCACGACGAGAGGGGACAACGTAGAACACGTCTCTGTCCTGGCACATTTGCGTGTGCGATACTTCCCTCCGGCTCTTCGGGCCTTGCGAAGCTCTGTGTACTGCGAGCGCTGCTACTCGCAGCTGAGAAGGACCGTGGAGCTAGCGGCGAATTCGGAGAGCTCTTCGCTGCACTGCGCCGCTCGCAAGCGCCTTCGTTCTTCGCCTTCTGCCGTCCGGCGAGAGCTGAACTCCAGCGGTCAGTTGCAGCTCTGCCCAACAGCGTGTTCTCAGTTCTGCGGGCAAGCACGCCCTCTTGCCTTGGCCCCGAGAGCAAAGTCCCGAGCGAGCACTCGACTCAGTGCAATGCACCCGGAAGGACGCTCTCGCTCGCCTTTCAAGGAGCGATTCCTAACAGCAGAAGCAGCAGAGGCACAAACTGCACGACGAGAGGGGACAACGTAGAACACGTCTCTGTCCTGGCACATTTGCGTGTGCGATACTTCCCTCCGGCTCTTCGGGCCTTGCGAAGCTCTGTGTACTGCGAGCGCTGCTACTCGCAGCTGAGAAGGACCGTGGAGCTAGCGGCGAATTCGGAGAGCTCTTCGCTGCACTGCGCCGCTCGCAAGCGGCTTCGTTCTTCGCCTTCTGCCGTCCGGCGAGAGCTGAACTCCAGCGGTCAGTTGCAGCTCTGCCCAACAGCGTGTTCTCAGTTCTGCGGGCAAGCACGCCCTCTTGCCTTGGCCCCGAGAGCAAAGTCCCGAGCGAGCACTCGACTCAGTGCAATGCACCCGGAAGGACGCTCTCGCTCGCCTTTCAAGGAGCGATTCCTAACAGCAGAAGCAGCAGAGGCACAAACTGCACGACGAGAGGGGACAACGTAGAACACGTCTCTGTCCTGGCACATTTTCGTGTGCGATACTTCCCTCCGGCTCTTCGGGCCTTGCGAAGCTCTGTGTACTGCGAGCGCTGCTACTCGCAGCTGAGAAGGACCGTGGAGCTAGCGGCGAATTCGGAGAGCTCTTCGCTGCACTGCGCCGCTCGCAAGCGGCTTCGTTCTTCGCCTTCTGCCGTCCGGCGAGAGCTGAACTCCAGCGGTCAGTTGCAGCTCTGCCCAACAGCGTGTTCTCAGTTCTGCGGGCAAGCACGCCCTCTTGCCTTGGCCCCGAGAGCAAAGTCCCGAGCGAGCACTCGACTCAGTGCAATGCACCCGGAAGGACGCTCTCGCTCGCCTTTCAAGGAGCGATTCCTAACAGCAGAAGCAGCAGAGGCACAAACTGCACGACGAGAGGGGACAACGTAGAACACGTCTCTGTCCTGGCACATTTTCGTGTGCGATACTTCCCTCCGGCTCTTCGGGCCTTGCGAAGCTCTGTGTACTGCGAGCGCTGCTACTCGCAGCTGAGAAGGACCGTGGAGCTAGCGGCGAATTCGGAGAGCTCTTCGCTGCACTGCGCCGCTCGCAAGCGGCTTCGTTCTTCGCCTTCTGCCGTCCGGCGAGAGCTGAACTCCAGCGGTCAGTTGCAGCTCTGCCCAACAGCGTGTTCTCAGTTCTGCGGGCAAGCACGCCCTCTTGCCTTGGCCCCGAGAGCAAAGTCCCGAGCGAGCACTCGACTCAGTGCAATGCACCCGGAAGGACGCTCTCGCTCGCCTTTCAAGGAGCGATTCCTAACAGCAGAAGCAGCAGAGGCACAAACTGCACGACGAGAAGGGACAACGTAGAACACGTCTCTGTCCTGGCACATTTTCGTGTGCGATACTTCCCTCCGGGTCTTCGGGCCTTGCGAAGCTCTGTGTACTGCGAGCGCTGCTACTCGCAGCTGAGAAGGACCGTGGAGCTAGCGGCGAATTCGGAGAGCGCTGAGCACGTAGTCAAGAAGCGAGACGTGTCCCTGCAACGCGGTCCTAATAGCAGCTTCCTCGCGGCGGGGGCGAGCTCCGGCCACAAGACATTCTCGTCCTGGCAACGGATCTCTGTGAAGGGGGTAGGCGAAAAGCTTTCGTTTTCCATTCGAACTGCGAGAGAGGCAGACTGTTGCACGGAGCTCTGAGAACAAAGGTGCACGCCCTAGGCGGACTTGGGCAGAAGCAGCGTTCTCTAGCTCTTGGCTGCCGGCGCACTTGTGGTTGTGTGGCGCCCTTGCAGCGGCTTCTGGCCGCCGGCCAGTGAAAGCGGCTCCACGCTTGGGCGAGGGCGGTGAACGAAGCGGCACTAGTCCCGTGCTTGTGTGCACCACGTTACAGGCTACTAGGAGAGGAAGGTGGTTGACTCTCGCTTGCCTTCCCAAGTGCCCTTAGCAGTCGGAAGGAGCAAGCTGAAGCACTGCTGCTTGTGCTGCTCCTTGGTTCCCTTGCAGCCCGCTGTGAAAGCATTGGCGGTCGCTTCTAGGCGCCGAGTTGCACACAGCACCACTGTAAGTGCCGCGGAGAAGGGAAATCCAGAGTGCAGCGAGGAGCTGGACGTGGCTTACGTGCAGTAAGGAGAAGGTGAACCTAGGCACTGCCTCTTCAATCTGGCCGCCTCTGCTCTGGTAGCAACTTTTGCAAGTCGGCAGAGGGAGCTGCGAGTATGTAGAACGGAGGGCAGCGAGACGCCGTGTGTTATGCGCCCTTTCAGGGCTGCTGCCAGGGTGCTACTTTAAGAACGCCTTCTTCTTCCTCGCGTCCTTCCTCCACTATAGTCTCCTGGATTCACCTGAGACTCTTCCTAGGCATCTCCCTGATCCTTTTTGCAATGAGTCTCACATTATTCTCCTGAAGAAACTGTCTGCTTATGGTTTGCATGGGTGGGCTGTTTGCTGGGTGACAAACTGGGTGATGGCCAGGCCCACAGAGTGGTGGGAAATAGAGTTCATCCAGCTGGTCCCCAAGGCTCAGTCTTGGGCCCAGTCCTGTTTAATATCTTGCTCAGTGATCTGGACAAAGTGATAGAGTACACGCCCAGGAAGTTCACAGATGATGCAAAGTTGGCTGGTAGTGTTTTTTTCTTCTGGAGGACAGCAGGCTCTGCTTCTTCTTCCTCCTGTTCTGAGGTCGCTGCTCCCTCTTCATCCCTCATTAAGTGTGCTGATTTTGTCACTTGGATGAGAAAACAAACAATTTTAGCAACAATACTAGTGGCAGGGTACAAGAAAGGAAGAGTTCACACGAATCCCCCCCCCCCCCCCCGCCCAACAACAGAAAATACCTGATGGCTCCTCTGCCCAGCTTACTGACTACACCGGAACCCATTGTCCCCCAAAGATACTCCCTTCTCCCTTCCCCCAGCCATGATGTGAGATGGAATAGAATAACTAAGATTAAGATTCTCCCTATGGAACTCCATCATACTTCGATTCTGGGAAAAAAAAGTTCTATCATTTCAGATCATTTGAATTTGAATTTGCATACTAAAAAGTCTAGCCAGAAACTCATGACAATATTAATAGCCCATTCTAGAATGTCCGAGATGATAGACACTTCTTTCAAGAGAATGTGATACCTCACGTGACTTCTCCAGAATTTAAATGAACAGCGGGAGTAGTCTACAAGATTCTTGCTGCCATCTGGATTTCCTGGTATTTGGCTGGTCTATGTAAACCAACCAGCTATTCAGCAGAGGGAATATTAGTGTGATACTTGATGGTATGTGAGATGGAACACAGTAATTTATGGCTTTTTGCATAGTGATGAAGCTGTAAAGAAAGCTCCGTAATGCTCAGACAAGGAGGCTGCTGGACTTCAAGCAGCAAAGGCCCAAAACGAACCAGTGAAAAGGTGTCATTGAAAAAAAAAAAAAAAGCCAGGTGGGGAGCAAAGTGATACTTAAGGGCAGTTTACTGAAAGAGGGAATCTAGTGAAAAAAAAAGTCCAAGAGTGAAGGAATAACAGAGAAAATGAAACTAAGGAAGGAAATCAATCTCAGCTAATCATTTCAGAAGCTAACAAGTTGTCATTGCAATGATGCATAAAGTGAGAAAAAATAAATATGTCTGCGCCAAAATCTGAAATATGAACTTTACTGCATTCTGTCTTCCACGGAATCATACAACAGTCTGTGATTAAAGATCATGTAGTCCAACTTCCTTGCCAGGTAGATCTTACAGTAGATCAAATTGCTCAAGACTAGCCAAACTGATAAGGAGCACTCTCAATGATGGGGCATCCACAACTTCTCTGGAACACCCGTTTGAGTGTCTCACCAGCTTCATTGTAGAAAAGTTTTTCCTTTTAGCCAATCTAAACCTAGTCTCAGTTTGAAAGCATGGCCCCTTATCCTGTCTCTGCAAACTTTCCTAAAAAGTCTTTCTCCATTTGTCTTATACCCTCTTTACATATTCAAAGGCCACAATACTGTCTCTCCAGAAACCTCTCTTCTCCAGGCTAAAAGATCCTACTTTTCACAAGAACCAGGTCATAAACTGAGATGGAAGACATCTCAGGAGATCAGATCATCCAACAGCTCAGCGTAAGAATAGCTCTGAAGTCAGATCAACTAGCTTAGGGCTGTGTCTGTTTGAATTTTGAAAATTAGCAGGACTTGAAATGCTTCAAGGAAGAGAACTCTGGGTGGCTCCAGAAACAGCCTGAGAAACTCGAGCAAACTCGAAACCTCAGAAACTACCACTGCTTTCTCTCCCTCAGCCCAAGCAGTCCCAAAGAAGAAGTGTTCCCAGCAGGCTGGGATAGCACACATATACACTACATATACGTGACAGGCATCGCCAGCAGCCACATCCTGCTCCTTTCTGTGGCTGGCAAGAGTGAGACTGGATGTTTACATGTGGGCAACCTGGGTCCCTCCAGCAGCTCACACACTCAGCCTGCCCAGTGACCCCACTGAATTCCAGTATTAGCAGTGTGCCAAGGCCACAGCACTATTCTGCTTGCTGGCACAGACCATCACACGCCTCCTAAATCAGTCAGGACTCCCCTGGTCCCACAGCCAGCACCCCACTTGCCCTCCGCCAGGCCACTGCCATTGTTCACCAACTTCTCCACTTTGATCTTTGCTGGTGCTCTCAACACTGGCACACCCAGATGTTCTGCAGCTGTTGTCTCCTGGTGGAAAGGACTTGTAAAGCCATGTTTCCTAACAGGACTTCCACAACCTTTCAAAGCAACCTTTACTGGGGTATGAACAATCTCATTCAAATGTCAACATTTCTTTTCCCGTATGTGAAATCAGAATTTCCTTCTTCCGGGCATGCCCAAAACAAGGCACAAACTACATTGTGCCTTCTGTTTCACATGCTGACTCGTTTGTAAACAATGCTAGGAGAATACCTGTTTTGATCCAAGCTAATCTCTGGCCCTTATAGTGCTTTCGGTAGTTAGTTTTGCTTTGTTATTTACTTGATGTCCCATTGAATTGTTGAATCATAAACAGACTACCTGTCTGTATAGCAGCATAGCAGTGATGAATAAATGCAAGAGAAGGAGCAAGGTGATTGTTTGCTAGACTCTTCCTAGAAACTGAGAAATCTGTTACTTAATGCTGACCACAGCAGATGGAGGAAGCATCCTACATGATGTCAAAGCAATGAAGCTGTAATCACTTTTATGATTACAGTCAAGGCACTGCTTTTGCCACCATAAGTGGAGTGCAGGGAATCTTAAAAGACGACACTCTAACTGTTGTCCATGCTCACTGAGAAAATAATGCTTTTACAGCAGAGCAGGTCTCACCGCAGCTAAATCATGGCTTCAACTGTACACCGCCTTCAAAAAGCCCACAAAAACACAAATGAAAGGATTTGGAACCCAAGGGAATCTCGGATTGTGACATCAGCTCACTCTGGATTCTTTCCAAATTCTCAATTCCATTTTCTTCCGAGCCAATTTTCCCATCTAACTTGAGATGTAATTTATGGATTTCCAACACATCTAGTTACCTTAGAATTAGATTGCCACTAGCCAAAAAGACAGAAACAAGCAGTTAAGTGAAGACTGAAACCATGGGTGTTTAGAACAGCAAAACTTGGGCGAAACTATTCTTAAGAAAACCAAAACTTTTAGGACTTACCCATGTATTTTTGGAGGTGGAAAAAGTTTTACATCGAAAAGTCCCTAGGGAACTCTTTTCAGTGCCTGGAGAGCCGCTGTCGCTCGCCTTTCAAGGACCCATTCGTCACAGCAGAGGCAGCAGAGCACAAGATGGCCGACGAGAAGGGGCAGTGTAGAACTCTCTGTCTGTCTGTGTCTCTACTCAGTGTAGAACGTCTCTATCCTGGCACATTTTCGAGTGCGATACTTCCCTCCGGGTCTTCGGTCCTTGCGAAGCTCTATGTACTGTGAGCGCTGCTACTTGCAGCTGAGAAAGACCGTGGAGCTAGCGGCGAATTCGGAGAGCGCTGAGCACGTAGTCAAGAAGCGAGACGTGTCCCTGCAACGCGGTGCTAATAGCAGCTTCCTCGCGGCGGGGGCGAGCTCCGGCCACAAGGCATTCTCGTCCTGGCAACGGATCTCTGTGAAGGGCGTAGGCGAAAAGCTTTCGTTTTCCATTCGAACTGCGAGAGAGGCAGACTGTTGCACGGAGCTCTGAGAACAAAGGTGCACGCCCTAGGCGGGCTTGGGCAGAAGCAGCGTTCTCTAGCTCTTGGCTGCCGGCACACTGCTGGCTGTGTGGCGCCCCTGCAGCGGCTTCTGGCCGCCGGCAAGTGAAAGCAGCGCCAGGCGTGGGCGAGGGCGGTGAACGAAGCAGCACTCGTCCCGTGCTTGTGTGCACCACGTTACAGGCTACTAGGAGAGGAAGGTGGTTGACTCTCGCTTGCCCTCCCAAGTGCCCTTAGCAGTCGGAAGGAGCAAGCTGAAGCACTGCTGCTTGTGCTGCTCCTTGGTTCCCTTGCAGCCCGCTTTGAAAGCATTGGCGGTCGCTTCTAGGCGCCGAGTTGCACACAGCACCACGGTAAGTGCCGCGGAGAAGGGAAATCCAGAGTGCAGCGAGGAGCTGGACGTGGCTTACGTGCAGTAAGGAGAAGGTGAACCTAGGCACTGCCTCTTCAATCTGGCCGCCTCTGCTCTGGTAGCAACTTTTGCAAGTCGGCAGAGGGAGCCGCGAGTATGTAGAACGGAGGGCAGCGAGACGCCGTGTGTTATGCGCCTTTTCAGGGCTGCTGCCAGGGTGCTACTTTAAGAACGCCTTTTTCTTCCTCGCGTCCTTCTCGCTTCGCTCTAGCTGCATGGAGTACAGCACAGCGAAGGTGTGAGGAAGGGCTCTGCCCCAGCTTTTGCCCCGGCCTGCCTGTGCTGCGCCTTTAGCTGCACACGAGAACAACGGCATTTCTTACCCGCAAGGTAAAAAAGGCTTTAGTGTAGCCTTAGGAATGGCAAGTGCCTAGGCATTAAGTTGAGCGACCACGTATGAGGGAGTCTTTAGAGGTTTCCTCCCCCATGGCGCAGGTGTATTCTCATTCTCGTGCTGAACTGAAAAGTCCGGGCATGGCAAGACTGGCCTGCCTTGTGCAGAGACGAACACAAATGTGGGGCTATGATCCTCTGTGTTCGGAGCTCTGCTTCCGGGTGTGTGGGCCGCCATGAGCCCGCAGCAGCCGCCGAGGACAGTGTGGATTGTGGATGAGTCTGGGCTGGCCCCCCGCCCCCCCGTTGGTCTGACAGCGGCAGAAGTGGCGTAGGAGCGGCATCGCCTGAGGGCCCCATGGGGGGCGGGAAGAGAGCCGGGAGTGACTCCGAGCGACACCGGAAGCGATATCCGTAGGGCCCGGAAGGCCAGCGTTGCCATCGAGTTTGGGCGGTAGGAGGCGTCTAAGGTGCTTTGAAAGGTGGAGCTTCTTTGCTCTAGGACAGACTGGGAGAGCTGAGGGTGTCCAATCTGGAGAACAGAAGGCTCCAGGGAGATCTTCGAGCCCCTTGCAGTGCCTGCTGGGGCTCCAAGATAGCTGGGGAGGGACTTTGGAAAAGGGTCTGGACTCGCAGGACAAGGGGGAATAGCTTCAAACTGCCAGAGGGCTGGGATAGATGGGATATTGGAAAGGAATTCTTCCTTGGGTGGGTGCTGAGGCACATGTTGCTCAAAGAGGCTGTGTAGGAGCCCCATGGCAGGAAGCGTCCAGGGCCAGGCTGGAGCGGACATGGAGCAACCTGGACTAGTGGAAAAGTGTCCCTGCCCGTGTCAGGATGTGGGAAGAAGATAATTTGTCTCTAAGGTCGCTTCCAGTCCAAACCATTCTGGGATTCTAGGATTCATGGAAGGCCCTTTTCCAAGTGAAGTGTTGTATCTCTTGGCTCCCAGCTTGTAGTTGCCGGTTCTTCTGGAAGCAGGCGTGGCGAAGCAGCTGTGATGAGCCATGGGTTCTCAATAGGACGAGTGTGATATATTTGCAGAGAGGAAGGCTGCAGACAGATCTTCAAGGTCCAGGTAAAACAAGCAAAGGATTGAATAGAAGCCAAAGATTGGTTGTGTTAGTCAGTTTGCTGGCTGTTGAAATGGCCCCAGGTAATTTTCAACATTTCTAATTTGGATTTGTTTGAGTAAAAAATGAATGTGTTACCTCCAGCGTAGGCTCTCCAATGCATCTCCATGTGCTCCCATCTCTTTGTTGTATATCGGGTTCTATTAACTGAAGACAGAATCATAACACAGTAGTAAAACATTTAGAGGTGTAGTTAGCCAGCTTCAGGAGTTTTCAACTCAGCTGTTGACTTTTCTGGTAACTGTAGGCAAGGCAACACAATCCAGTTACTTCACTTTTCCTCTCTGAGGAAAAGATGATTTTTTTTTTTTTTTTTCTCATTTTGAAAATAGCCTTGAATGAAGAGAGTTATGCACGTGGCATGTAGGATTCATTATTTTACCTTTCTCTTCTGTTGTCTTTCGCGTACTAGTCTTTTTAAAATTTTTTTGTCGCTGTTCTCCATTCAGTAGGTTTGAAAGAATTCTAATTGTTGAGATGATGGTTCTTTGAAGGCTCACTTAGCCCACCTTTTGGGTGAAGGAAAGAAGAAGACAAGGTCCTCTAGGAAGAGTAAAAAGCATACTTTCAAGAGGCATTCAGAGATGTCTGCTGATGCCACGCAATTACCGTGTAATCAGCAGAAATGTGTTGGAAAAACACCCATCAGTGACTTCACAAGAAAGCCACACTCAAGACAGGTAAAGAACAGAAGCATAAAACCCCAAAGGTATGAAATGGACAGATTTTCATTGGGAATGAGCAACTCCTGAATTCTTGGTTCTAGAACTAGGGGCTTGTAATAAATAGACTGTCTCCTTGCCAAACGTAAACTTGGTGTCATGAACTGCTCACTGCCCGTTGAAGTGCAGGGCTAGTAGACTAATATTTGCCATGGCAGGCATATTGTATGGCTTTCCTGTTAAAAAGAAATTGGTTTTGCTCATAGCAATCTAGATATGTACCCAGTCTGACACCTATTTTTTAGGCTATATTTCCAAGTAAATGGCTTCCATGATGATGCAGTAAGTTTATGTCATGAACAGGAATGAAGTGATTGCATGCATCCTTTTTTACCCTAAGCCAGCTGCTGAGTAATGAGACAGAGACTCTCACTGACGCCAAGGAGTGCCCGTGCTTTTGGGAAAAGCACTGGGCAGATAAAGCCTATTTCCACATTTCTTGCTAGCGTCTCCTTCAAAGTTCATGGGTTTGTGCATCTTTTAGAGCTGTTCTAGATGTTCTTTGTAGTTTACATGTACTAAATGTAGCAGGTATTGCTTTCATGCCGTCCTACTAGATTTGAAGTTGGGATCTACTCAGGCTTCAATGTCTCAGAAGAAGCAACGTCGATTCTTTGAATTCTACTCTTGAACGTGAGAATGCTACTTATGTAGTTAATGAATTAATTAAATCGAATTCACTTGAATGGAAAAATTGTCTTGTTCATGTAGATTTTTAACTTGGGAAATTGATATTTGAGTTCTACTTTTCATTGTTGTTGCTTTTCTGTATTCTTTGATTGCACAGATAGCAGATGTACTGACCAAGTATTGTGTGAAACTGGAGGAAATGTCCTTCCTCTTGGCAGCTGATGTTCACAAGCTCATTAACGCTAAGGCCATGGTAAATGTTTTACCTGGGGCAAGATAGCAGTCTGAATATTCCTAGAATGTCTTTCTTTCCCCAGATGAAATTCATTTTTTCTGCCTATCAATCACTGAAATATAGAAGAAATTTCTACTTGACGGGGTATTGGTTATCATTTGTGTTCTTTTCTCCCCTCATTTTCTGTAGAAGAGACAATTTTTGGTTTGTTTTTGCATGTTGTATGCTGCTTCTACTTCTGGTTTTGTTTTTTAATACACAGAATATAAACGGAGCACTGCTGGATAATGAGAGGGCAACTGCCAAGCTACTCTTGAATCGAATGAAATCAGAGCTTGAGAAAGAAAAATGGCATCAACTGAAATGGCAAGGGACTGGAAGCTCATGCAAAAGAAGTGTGGAGTTCAGAGTTTCAGGTCAGAAATTTGGCAGTCTTCTTTTGGACAATGAGCAACACCAAGAGGCTAGTGTTCACTTTTGGTTTCTGTTAAAGTAATACTTGATCATTTTTTCTTTCTACGTGATACCACGTATGATATCACATATATCATGTGATTCCATTCTACATATCTACTTTCCATCCTGCAGAGAATTTATGGCAAGTGAAGAAATACAGAATCCCCCAACTGTGAATATGGAAATGGAAAAGTTGATAAAGGAGCAGATGGTACTCAGTGAAGAGAGACTGAAGGTTTTGCAATATATCGGGTATGGCAAAAGAGGGTATAGCATAAAGGAAAACAATTGTTGCTGGAGTTAATGAAGGACTTGGCTACAAAATGCACTTTGCTTCCTGTCAATGTGTGATTGCTAAATGCAGCAGTAAGGCAGGGTCTACATCTATTTCTGTACAGCTCTTTTGAATGGAAAAAATGCATTCTTGATTTTCAGTGCCCCAGCTACACTTAATAGGTGGCGATCAGGCTCTAAAAATGGAGGAATGCAGAAGTAAATCTCGAAACATAGCAGAAATGGGCAAAGAGGGGTGGAGAGCTAGAACTTGGTGTTTTTGTCAAGGCATTTTTTTCTCCATGGCGTGGGATTTTATTTGCGGAATAAATGAAGAGAGGAGTCTGGATAGAAATCTAACGTTGCTACGTTTGAATATCCATCCTGAACACAAGACACATTGGTGTGGGTGCAATGCATTACGATCTTTACAGGGAGGTTTTTTACGGTGGATGTAGGAACCAGGTAGATGACAGTTAGTTCCTTATCGGGCAGTAAACAGTTGGCCTTGAACAACAACAATCTCAGGTTTATTTTCATTGCCAAGATGGCTGTAAATAAAAGAACGCCCAGTAGTATGGATATTCGGATTCATAATTTTATATTTGAAGTACTGACTGGTTTGTATTTTAGGATACCTGACTCTTGTTTCCTGCTTTGATAGCACCCTGTTGCCTCCAACACGTGCCAAATCTGATGGAAACGAATGGTGCAGAACTCTGGAGAATTGAAACAAAAGTCTAGGTAGGTCGGGAAATCCTAAGAACAGTCTGGAATTCAAGCAATATTTTCTTTTCTCCTGGGCAACGATGAGGCAGACGGTTGCTTTGAGAGTGCATGTTTGCTCTATTCTTTGTTCCGTGTGTTGCCACATACCTTCTCAGTTGCTTGGAGGTGGCAGTAAGAGCCAAAGAAGCTGCCTGTGGCATGGCTTTCCTTTGGCCAGTACAAACACCTGTGCATGGGGAGATCTAGCAGGAACTGGCTCGGTTAGAATGAATCTGGGGGAAATCAAATGTTAATTTTGACGTGGATCCCTTCTCAGTCATACAAAAATACTCCTTTTTAACTCCTGGAGAAGAAGAGGGGAAGTATGAGAAGAAGAGGGGAAGTATTGGAGATACTTCCTTTCTCTGTGTCCTTGCAGCATGCCTTCCCGCTCTGTGTCTGCCTTCTCTTGCTCCAGAGCACATCCAGTTGGGATGTTTGTAGCCTGTATGGTAGCAAAGAAGTTGGTAGCGATTGTTAAGTACCTTGCTACTTTGAAGCGTAATGATAAACAGCTGTGTATGAAAATGTCTTGATTTCTTTGGCTGGTAATGTCTGGTGTCTGTAGGCACTGCTGGCATCTGTTCCGTGTGCTGAGATTCAGCACATGGCCTCTGTCATGTTTCCATGTCACACTGCACTGTGAAAGATGGGAATTTTGACTGTGGTCTGTTCCGTATCATTCAGACAGCCCTAATGTGGAGTGCGTGGAGAAAATGAGCATCCAGTATGAGCTGGTCGAGGGCAAATGTCAGGAGAAAGGGCAGATGTGCAAGTTGAGTGCCACAGCTTTTGGCTGTGATAGCCGTGGTCCAATGTGTCATTAAGAGTAAAGTGCGTCTGAGGATGCACCAGACAGTGAGATAACAAGTGGAATTCCTTTTTAACCTCCTCCTTACTCTGTTCAAAAAGTAAGCCATCCGTTTGGTTTCACAGTAGTAGTCGGTATTTGTGCTTGAAATGTGGAAAAGCCGTAACAAATGCCAGTAATGAAGGGAGTGCTGTCCTACATGAATGTGGAAGATGCAAGGAGCCTCAGCCCTTGTGCTAAATCTGTCTTATCTTGGGAAAGAAATTCCACCTCTGCCTCAATTTCTCCCTTTGTGTCCAACCAGATGGTATTGTTTAGTAATCTAATATGGCATGTGGGAGGCTGAATCTATCTCTGTCCATCACAAGAAAAGAAACACTACGTTTAGCCAGGCTCTCTGAAAGCCACACAGTATTTCTTCTGTGCATGTCAATAATTTGTTCTTCTTTTCCTTCAGATGACCCTGTTGGATGTGAACATTTGCACAGCAGAAGATGCTGAAGTTGTGCACTCCAACATGCTTCAGATGACTGAGAAACGAAAATGTAGGTTTGAAGAAGAAGTGGAGCACGTGGATGTACGTTTCTTTTATTTGATGACATATATCTTCATCACTCCTTGGGATTAGTCTGTTCTTCCTGTGCTCCCACCTGCAATGCCTTCTGCGTGGTAGGCTATTGATGTCACCTTAGAAAGAGGTCCATAGTGTGACAAAACACTCCAGAGAAACAGTTTGGTGTGGAAGAGTTTCATGTGGAAGTGTTCATAATTCTTGTGTTTATTATTTGTAATAGAAATAGATTGTATTTTTATGATCATTTCTATCTGAAATACATAGGATAGCGATGAATGACGTATGGCCCAGTCTGCTTAAGATCAGACTTCAGGAAGAGCTGGAAATGATCTCCCAAATGTCTTCCAATCTTTTCTATACATAAAAAAAGTCGGGCAGTTGTTTCTAAAGGGATAAATTATAGAATGTGATTTGGTGCTTTATGGTGCCAGAATAAACAGAAGTTTTGAGAATCCGCATTCTTACCAGTTTACTTGGAGACTGATTTTTTTTTACTCTCCAGATAGAAGACGCCATGTTGGATACCAGTCGTAAAATTCCAGGCAGCCTTTTATCATGTTACATATCCTCTTACTCATTCATTTCACCTTCCAGCAGTTTAGAAAGAACTTGTTCACTTGAATGTTTTTCTTTGGAGTGATTTGAAGGAGACGGCTAAATGGCCATAATCCAGGTAGAAACATAAAAACAAGGGTGTGCTATAAAGACAGGACTTCTTAATGCAAAGAGCCCTCTGAAATTCAAAATACCTGCTATAAAATTAAAAATGTAATCTTTGACTTTTAGATGGGAATTTCTCCTCTTCAGTTTCATTCTGTCAGGTGCATTTTTGCTAACTGCTTGATTCACGCTGAATGGACAGTCCTGTCTTATTGTTGGTATGGCAACAGCGATAGAGATCACTGCTGCTTTCTGTAGAAAGTGGCTGCAAGTTGCTATGACGAGATCTTGTGCAGGTCTAGAGTCTGATTGGATGTGAGGTTCTCATTGTTTCAGAACACCAACTTGGGGTGGCAGTGTCAGAGGTGTTCATTATCTAGGAAGATTTTCATAGGCGATGAGTTTTGCTGAGGTAGCTTTCTCTTCTGGGTGTAGAAGATATGTGCATAATTAACTTCCTTGAATCCTAAAGAGCTGGGGAGATTTTAGTATCTACGAAACCATTTTTACTAGCTTTTTTATGTGGCCTTAGATGATGAAAGTGATCTGGATACAATCTTAGAAAAAAGGCAAACGGTGAGCTGTGAGGAAGAGCTGAAGGAGTATTTGGAGAACACCCTTTCTTCTTGAGATCAACTTAGAACAAGGTATGAATTTGGTATGTTTTGTAAACTTAAAAGGTAGAGCATCTTTGAACATTGGTTGTACTACTTAGGCCTTGTTTTAATGCTGTTGTGTGAAGGTATGGAAAAAGAGTGCTTTTCACTTCATGTAAGAATATAGAATAATGTCCCTACTGAACAAGGTTAAGGCAAATAATGCCCACGGTTTAGGAATGGGACAAAGGAAGACTGCTATCATTCAAAAACCATAGCACATCAGTATTACTGTGCATACCGTCACATCCATGCCTTATTCAGAAGGTAAAAGTAGTAGTGCAGATTCTTGGATCACCGGAATCAGAAGTTGGTCTGCACCATCATCTCTTCACTCATAGATTTGATCTCATTCAAAGTTCTAGGAACTCAGACGTTTAAGACAGCCAAGCACCGGCAACTTTAAAAACCATCTAAAAATGGGTACAATACCGCTCTCCTTCCTGAAGATCTTAGCAGCAGCTCTGAAGCCGTAGAGGAAGCAGCACTGTTCACACACCCAGGAGGTCTTTCCTACCTGCTCGATCAGAGGCACATTAGAAGAGCAGTGTGGACCTGAGGGGCAGATGCACATACCTTCACACACCTCGCAGTGGGACTGTGGTTAGAGCTGGAGGTTTGATACTCTTCCTAATAATTTGAGCCGTTAAAACAAAGCCAGAGGTAACAGACCAAGTGAAAATACAATGCCAGGTTGCGGAAAGAGAATGTTACCTATCTGAACTCGTACAAAAATTCCCCATCATTCTCTTTGTTTAGGAGACCAAGCCAATGTCCGTGTAAATGAAAACAAGTGTGAATATTGATTTTTCTTGAATCAAGACTCAGCTTTATGTCCAAGTCAAAGGCAAATAAACCAGAAAGGCTCCGCTGAGCACAGTGCAGAACTAACATGGAAGACAGTCATTTGACCTCTTATGTAAGCAGTGTTGGTGTGGTTCCCCATCCAAAAGGAAGGATGTCAAATGCTTCTTTGGAAATATTTTAACTTCTCTGCGTTTCTTTCTTTGTAATGAACTAATCTCTAACAAGCCAGGACGTGATTGTGTTCAGTAGAAACAGATCAATGGCAACATTTAGCCTAAAGGTTTTATGAGATTGATCAGGAAGTTCGATTTAGATTTAAAGGCACTGTAGTCATATTTAATTTTATTTCTCTCCGCACTTGAGTCTCTTAAACAGGGACCTTCAATTGGACAGGAACGGGACACTGAAGCAAATTGTAATGGATGACGTAATGGCTTACCCAGAAGCATTTTGTGGGAATTGATTTCTTCTAGGTATCCATCAGCCAGCATTTTAGTGTGAAGGGAATCTTCAAACAGGTAAAACAAAAATTCCCGTTGGTTTCAAACCTGACTGCTATATTAATTTTTCACTTTGGAGAAAATTTTCATGACCTTTAAAATTCAGACTGTATCAAGTATTGTTTCAGCCATTGAAGAAAGTGCTTTTGATGGAGATAGGAGAGGGAAACCAAAACATTTCTCAGAGCCACACTTTGAGCTCTGTCCTTGTTACAAACGGCACTTGAGCAAATGCATTTGCCTTTGGAACAGAAAACGACAAGGTAACAGGCTTATCATTACGGATTTGAGTGTTCCAGGTTCTTTAGGTAGTAAGTGATCTATTCAAGATGATCTCTTCCTGAAATAGATCCATTTTGAGAAGGGATATGGATTTCTTAGAAGAAGGCAAATCCCTATGTTAAAACGGTGTGGTGGGTGTTTTTTGTTGTTGTTGTTTTGCTTTTAGAACTTGCAAGGCACAATCGACTTCATAGCTGGAGATGCAGATAAGACCACGACATTCCAAACAGGTGTTTCTTTTTGGTTGTTTTTCAATCTGTCTATCTTTGGATTGTAACCAGTAGAACTGTGCTTGAACTGGAAAGAAGTAGCGGAGGTTTCAGAAGTGGAGCATGCGGTGGAACAGTAAGCTGAGAGCATTGTGCAAGGAGAGGAAAGAGGGGAAAATGGTAAGAGTTTCCTGAGTCGGAAGGGACCCCTAGGGATCGTCAAAGTCCAACTCCTGGCCCTGCACAGACACTCCAACAGTCCCACCCTCTGCATCCCTGAGAGCATTGGCCAAACGCTCCTGGATCTCTGGCAGCCTTGGGGCTGTGCCCATTGCCTGGAGAACCTATTCAGTGCCCGACCAGCCTCTGAGGAAAAAAACCTTTCCCTGATAGCCAGCCTAATCGTCCCCTGACACAGCTCCTGGCATTCCCTTGGCTCCTGTCCCTGGTCGCAGAGAGCAGAGAGCAAAGCTGTCCCTGTGCTGCCCTTGGGAGGAGCTGAGAGGTCCCAAGTGAGGTGTGAGCTCAGTGTCCTCTCTGCAGCTGAACCAAATGCCCTGAGCCACTCTTTGTATGGCTTTCCCTCCAGCCTCTTCGCTATCCCTGTGTCCCTCCTTTGGACATTTCTCCAATAGCCTGAGGTCTTTCTGACGCTGTGGCATCCAAAATTGCCCCCAGGGCTTGAAGAGAGCGCAGTCCCAGCCCAGAGCAGAGCGGGACAATCGCCTCTCTCGAGCGAGCGGTGCCAGAAGATAGGGACAGTTGTCAAAAAATCAGCTGGAGAAAGAAATCTAACAGAGAAACGGGTGATCTTGGCACAGGAAATGGAAGAAGCAGAGGAAGAAGAAGATGAGGAGAGGATTCCTTGTAAAAGTGAAGAAAATGAGCATGCAGAACAGGGACTAAGCATTATGCAGGTAAGTGAGCAAGAGAATAAGTTTGAAAGTGAAGGCAGTTTTGTCCAAAAGAAGGAGGAATAGGAAGTCTTTTTGCTGAGAATGAATAGAAAGTTTTTTTGCATTTAGTTTGTATACGAAGCGCACAGGGCTCTAGATCCTTTTGTGGGAAAATGGAGTGTGTAAAGTTGCCAATCATTTTGGAGCGAATTTGGAGGGTTTTGGGGTCCCAGGTGAATTTTGGGTTGAATTCTGGGGATTTGGGAGTGCCCAGGTGAATTGGGGGGGGCGGGGCGGGGCGGGGATTTGGGGAGATCCAGGTGAGTTTTGAGGGGTCCCAGGTTGATTTTGGGGGAGAATTTGTGGAATTTTGGGGGATCCCGGGTAGCGAGGTTTGGGGTGAATTTGTGGAATGTGGGGAGTCCCAGTTGAATTTTAGGGGGAATTTGTGGAATTCTAGGGATCTCAGGGGAATTTTGGGGTGAATTTGGTGAATTTTAGGGTATACGTGTGAATTTTAGGGTTCTCAGGTGAGTTTTGGGAATGCCAGGCGTATTTTGGGGTGAATTCTGTCGATTTTGGGGTATCCAGGTGAGCATTTGGAAGTCGTGGGAGAATTTTGGGATGAATTTGGGGGGATGCAGGTGGATTTTCCGGGGAATTTTGGTGATTTTTGGGAGTCCCAGATGGGTCTGGGAGTGAATTTGGTGGATTTGGGGGTATCTGGGAGGGTTTTGAGGGGGATTGGAGACATTTTGGAGTGAATTTGGGAGGTGTTGGGGGGACTGGGTCTTGGGGGTGATTTGAGGGGTTTTGGGGGTTGCAGGTGGGATTTTGGGGTGAAGCCCTGGGATTTGGGGGTCCCCCGTGAATTTTGGGGTGAATTTGTGGGCTTTTGGGAGTTGCCAGGTGAGTGCTGAGCGTCCCAGGGGGGACTTCGGGGTGAATTTTGGGGATTTGGGGTTTCCCAGGTGAATTTCTGAGGTGGAAAGGTTCAAAAAGGGTTTTTTTTGAAAACAAGTTAAAGCCAGAAGGTTATTGAAAATTAATAGATGTGATGCAAGTAGGTAATATGCAGACAATACACAGCGAGACAAATCATGGGAAAAATACAGTGGTAACACATGAGTGTGTGAGGATGGGATCAGTATAGCTAAGGCTCAGTTGAAGCTGAATTTGGAAAAGCATGCCAAAACTAAGAATAATAAAGGCACCTACGGGTATTTCAGTGGGAAAAGGAAGATGAAAAGAAACCTATCACACCTCCCCTATTCCCCCCACCCCCCCCCACCCCCATAAGCCAGACAGGACTAGTGACAACAGACAAGGAGAAGGCTGAGGTACTCAACAAGTGTTGGTCTCAATTTTTACTGCCAGTCACTATTTCCACATCTCTCAGGTTATTGGACTGGTGGACTTGATTCTAACCCATAGTATCAGGTCAGCTTTCAGACCACTTGAGGAACCTGAGCATGCAAGACCATGGGACCCACCCAGAGGCATGTCAGGGCCCTGAGAGAACTGGCAGCTGTAGTTGCTAAGGTGCTTTCTCCATCATATTTGAGAAATCAAGGTAACCAGCTGAAGTCTCCAGACACTGTGTTGT
Source organism: Sturnus vulgaris (assembly GCF_052056855.1). Classification (NCBI taxonomy): domain Eukaryota; kingdom Metazoa; phylum Chordata; class Aves; order Passeriformes; family Sturnidae; genus Sturnus; species Sturnus vulgaris. Next base: position 27,266,481 of record NC_142244.1, on the reverse strand, counting down.
ATTGACTCCAGTCCTCTTGGTCTTTTTTGTAAATCTTAGAGCTCTGAGTCAATTTCTGCAGAGGATTCCCAATGCAGTTTCAAAAATGGAATCTTTGTTACTGGTCCTCATGTTGATCTTGGATATTTCCATTTTCTGCACTCCTTTATTTTCGAAACATTTGTAATGACTGAAAAGAAAGCTGAGACGAGGCATTATGCTCTTTCCAGTGATAGAAATGGACCAGTATTCTTTTCAGACAAATATAATTTTTGCTGTGTCTAAGCACATGTGCATACCTGTGTTTGATTTATGTGTCCAGGTTTTGGCAATGGGGCAGCCACAGGGCCGTCCTGAGACAATGGCCCAGGTGCTGCCCTGTCCCGCTTTCTTCCAACTGGCTCCACTTCAGGATGTCCTCCCTGCTGAGAGAAGAGGCTGGGACAGCACCTTTAGAAATGTGACTTTCTGGGGTTTTTTTTGTTTTGTTTTGTTTTGTTATTTTTAAAGTTACTAAAAACCTTCACCCTGATTTTTTGTGTTGGGTTTGGGGTTTTTTTTCAGTTTTGGGTGGGTTTTTTGGTGGGCTTTTTTGGGGGCTTTTTTTGTCTCTTTGGGGATTATTGGTTGGGGGGTTCTGTGTGTTTGTTTGGTCTGCTTTTTTTGTTTGTTTGTTTGTTTGTTTGTTTGTTTATTACGGTTTTGTAGAGTTTTTTAAGCAAATTGATTGGAAAACTGAATAGTCCTCCACTATAGTCTCCTGGATTCACCTGAGACTCTTCCTAGGCATCTCCCTGATCCTTTTTGCAATGAGTCTCACATCATTCTCCTGAAGAAACTGTCTGCTTATGGTTTGCATGGGTGGGCTGTTTGCTGGGTGACAAACTGGGTGATGGCCAGGCCCACAGAGTGGTGGGAAATAGAGTTCATCCAGCTGGTCCCCAAGGCTCAGTCTTGGGCCCAGTCCTGTTTAATATCTTGCTCAGTGTTCTGGACAAGGGCATAGAGTACACGCCCAGGAAGTTCACAGATGATGCAAAATTGGCTGGTAGTGTTTTTTTCTTCTGGAGGACAGCAGGCTCTGCTTCTTCTTCCTCCTGTTCTGAGGTCGCTGCTCCCTCTTCATCCCTCATTAAGTGTGCTGATTTTGTCACTTGGATGAGAAAACAAACAATTTTAGCAACAATACTAGTGGCAGGGTACAAGAAAGGAAGAGTTCACACGAATCCCCCCCCCCCCCCCCGCCCAACAACAGAAAATACCTGATGGCTCCTATGCCCAGCTTACTGACTACACCGGAACCCATTGTCCCCCAAAGATACTCCCTTCTCCCTTCCCCCAGCCATGATGTGAGATGGAATAGAATAACTAAGATTAAGATTCTCCCTATGGAACTCCATCATACTTCGATTCTGGGAAAAAAAAGTTCTATCATTTCAGATCATTTGAATTTGAATTTGCATACTAAAAAGTCTAGCCAGAAACTCATGACAATATTAATAGCCCATTCTAGAATGTCCGAGATGATAGACACTTCTTTCAAGAGAATGTGATACCTCACGTGACTTCTCCAGAATTTAAATGAACAGCGGGAGTAGTCTACAAGATTCTTGCTGCCATCTGGATTTCCTGGTATTTGGCTGGTCTATGTAAACCAACCAGCTATTCAGCAGAGGGAATATTAGTGTGATACTTGATGGTATGTGAGATGGAACACAGTAATTTATGGCTTTTTGCATAGTGATGAAGCTGTAAAGAAAGCTCCGTAATGCTCAGACAAGGAGGCTGCTGGACTTCAAGCAGCAAAGGCCCAAAACGAACCAGTGAAAAGGTGTCATTGAAAAAAAAAAAAAAGCCAGGTGGGGAGCAAAGTGATACTTAAGGGCAGTTTACTGAAAGAGGGAATCTAGTGAAAAAAAAAGTCCAAGAGTGAAGGAATAACAGAGAAAATGAAACTAAGGAAGGAAATCAATCTCAGCTAATCATTTCAGAAGCTAACAAGTTGTCATTGCAATGATGCATAAAGTGAGAAAAAATAAATATGTCTGCGCCAAAATCTGAAATATGAACTTTACTGCATTCTGTCTTCCACGGAATCATACAACAGTCTGTGATTAAAGATCATGTAGTCCAACTTCCTTGCCAGGTAGATCTTACAGTAGATCAAATTGCTCAAGACTAGCCAAACTGATAAGGAGCACTCTCAATGATGGGGCATCCACAACTTCTCTGGAACACCCGTTTGAGTGTCTCACCAGCTTCATTGTCGAAAAGTTTTTCCTTTTAGCCAATCTAAACCTAGTCTCAGTTTGAAAGCATGGCCCCTTATCCTGTCTCTGCAAACTTTCCTAAAAAGTCTTTCTCCATTTGTCTTATACCCTCTTTACATATTCAAAGGCCACAATACTGTCTCTCCAGAAACCTCTCTTCTCCAGGCTAAAAGATCCTACTTTTCACAAGAACCAGGTCATAAACTGAGATGGAAGACATCTCAGGAGATCAGATCATCCAACAGCTCAGCGTAAGAATAGCTCTGAAGTCAGATCAACTAGCTTAGGGCTGTGTCTGTTTGAATTTTGAAAATTAGCAGGACTTGAAATGCTTCAAGGAAGAGAACTCTGGGTGGCTCCAGAAACAGCCTGAGAAACTCGAGCAAACTCGAAACCTCAGAAACTACCACTGCTTTCTCTCCCTCAGCCCAAGCAGTCCCAAAGAAGAAGCGTTCCCAGCAGGCTGGGATAGCACACATATACACTACATATACGTGACAGGCATCGCCAGCAGCCACATCCTGCTCCTTTCTGTGGCTGGCAAGAGTGAGACTGGATGTTTACATGTGGGCAACCTGGGTCCCTCCAGCAGCTCACACACTCAGCCTGCCCAGTGACCCCACTGAATTCCAGTATTAGCAGTGTGCCAAGGCCACAGCACTATTCTGCTTGCTGGCACAGACCATCACACGCCTCCTAAATCAGTCAGGACTCCCCTGGTCCCACAGCCAGCACCCCACTTGCCCTCCGCCAGGCCACTGCCATTGTTCACCAACTTCTCCACTTTGATCTTTGCTGGTGCTCTCAACACTGGCACACCCAGATGTTCTGCAGCTGTTGTCTCCTGGTGGAAAGGACTTGTAAAGCCATGTTTCCTAACAGGACTTCCACAACCTTTCAAAGCAACCTTTACTGGGGTATGAACAATCTCATTCAAATGTCAACATTTCTTTTCCCGTATGTGAAATCAGAATTTCCTTCTTCCGGGCATGCCCAAAACAAGGCACAAACTACATTGTGCCTTCTGTTTCACATGCTGACTCGTTTGTAAACAATGCTAGGAGAATACCTGTTTTGATCCAAGCTAATCTCTGGCCCTTATAGTGCTTTCGGTAGTTAGTTTTGCTTTGTTATTTACTTGATGTCCCATTGAATTGTTGAATAATAAACAGACTACCTGTCTGTATAGCAGCATAGCAGTGATGAATAAATGCAAGAGAAGGAGCAAGGTGATTGTTTGCTAGACTCTTCCTAGAAACTGAGAAATCTGTTACTTAATGCTGACCACAGCAGATGGAGGAAGCATCCTACATGATGTCAAAGCAATGAAGCTGTAATCACTTTTATGATTACAGTCAAGGCACTGCTTTTGCCACCATAAGTGGAGTGCAGGGAATCTTAAAAGACGACACTCTAACTGTTGTCCATGCTCACTGAGAAAATAATGCTTTTACAGCAGAGCAGGTCTCACCGCAGCTAAATCATGGCTTCAACTGTACACCGCCTTCAAAAAGCCCACAAAAACACAAATGAAAGGATTTGGAACCCAAGGGAATCTCGGATTGTGACATCAGCTCACTCTGGATTCTTTCCAAATTCTCAATTCCATTTTCTTCCGAGCCAATTTTCCCATCTAACTTGAGATGTAATTTATGGATTTCCAACACATCTAGTTACCTTAGAATTAGATGGCCACTAGCCAAAAAGACAGAAACAAGCAGTTAAGTGAAGACTGAAACCATGGGTGTTTAGAACAGCAAAACTTGGGCGAAACTATTCTTAAGAAAACCAAAACTTTTAGGACTTACCCATGTATTTTTGGAGGTGGAAAAAGTTTTACATCGAAAAGTCCCTAGGGAACTCTTTTCAGTGCCTGGAGAGCCGCTGTCGCTCGCCTTTCAAGGACCTATTCGTCACAGCAGAGGCAGCAGAGCACAAGATGGCCGACGAGAAGGGGCAGTGTAGAACTCTCTGTCTGTCTGTGTCTCTACTCAGTGTAGAACGTCTCTATCCTGGCACATTTTCGAGTGCGATACTTCCCTCCGGGTCTTCGGTCCTTGCGAAGCTCTATGTACTGTGAGCGCTGCTACTTGCAGCTGAGAAAGACCGTGGAGCTAGCGGCGAATTCGGAGAGCGCTGAGCACGTAGTCAAGAAGCGAGACGTGTCCCTGCAACGCGGTGCTAATAGCAGCTTCCTCGCGGCGGGGGGGAGCTCCGGCCACAAGGCATTCTCGTCCTGGCAACGGATCTCTGTGAAGGGGGTAGGCGAAAAGCTTTCGTTTTCCATTCGAACTGCGAGAGAGGCAGACTGTTGCACGGAGCTCTGAGAACAAAGGTGCACGCCCTAGGCGGGCTTGGGCAGAAGCAGCGTTCTCTAGCTCTTGGCTGCCGGCGCACTTGTGGTTGTGTGGCGCCCTTGCAGCGGCTTCTGGCCGCCGGCAAGTGAAAGCAGCGCCAGGCGTGGGCGAGGGCGGTGAACGAAGCAGCACTCGTCCCGTGCTTGTGTGCACCACGTTACAGGCTACTAGGAGAGGAAGGTGGTTGACTCTCGCTTGCCCTCCCAAGTGCCCTTAGCAGTCGGAAGGAGCAAGCTGAAGCACTGCTGCTTGTGCTGCTCCTTGGTTCCCTTGCAGCCCGCTGTGAAAGCATTGGCGGTCGCTTCTAGGCGCCGAGTTGCACACAGCACCACGGTAAGTGCCGCGGAGAAGGGAAATCCAGAGTGCAGCGAGGAGCTGGACGTGGCTAACGCGCAGTAAGGAGAAGGTGAACCTAGGCACTGCCTCTTCAATCTGGCCGCCTCTGCTCTGGTAACAACTTTCGCAAGTCGGCAGAGGGAGCTGCGAGTATGTAGAACGGAGGGCAGCGAGACGCCGTGTGTTATGCGCCCTTTCCGGGCTGCTGCCAGGGGGCTAGTTTAAGTACGCTTTTTTCTTCCTCGCGTCCTTCTCGCTTCGCTCTAGCTGCATGGAGTACAGTACAGCGAAGGAGTGAGGAGGGGCAGTGCCGCAGCTTTGGCCCTGGCGTGCAACGGCTGTGTGCTGCTTTTCCAAGCAGAAAGACCACTGAGAAGTGAAAGCGATAGTGAAGGAGCTCTTTGACTGCTCGTGTGCTCTTCGCTGCACTGCGCCGCTCGCAAGCGGCTTCGTTCTTCGCCTTCTGCCGTCCGGCGAGAGCTGAACTCCAGCGGTCAGTTGCAGCTCTGCCCGACAGCGTGTTCTCAGTTCTGCGGGCAAGCACGCCCTCTTGCCTTGGCCCCGAGAGCAAAGTCCCGAGCGAGCACTCGACTCAGTGCAATGCACCCAGAAAGACGCTCTCGCTCGCCTTTCAAGGAGCGATTCCTAACAGCAGAAGCAGCAGAGGCACAAACTGGACGACGAGAGGGGACAACGTAGAACACGTCTCTGTCCTGGCACATTTTCGTGCGCGATACTTCCCTCCGGGTCTTCGGGCCTTGCGAAGCTCTGTGTACTGCGAGCGCTGCTACTCGCAGCTGAGAAGGACCGTGGAGCTAGCGGCGAATTCGGAGAGCTCTTCGCTGCACTGCGCCGCTCGCAAGCGGCTTCGTTCTTCGCCTTCTGCCGTCCGGCGAGAGCTGAACTCCAGCGGTCAGTTGCAGCTCTGCCCAACAGCGTGTTCTCGGCTCTGCGGGCAAGCACGCCCTCTTGCCTTGGCCGCGAGAGCAAAGTCCCGAGCGAGCACTCGACTCAGTGCAATGCACCCGGAAGGACGCTCTCGCTCGCCTTTCAAGGAGCGATTCCTAACAGCAGAAGCAGCAGAGGCACAAACTGCACGACGAGAGGGGACAACGTAGAACACGTCTCTGTCCTGGCACATTTGCGTGCGCGATACTTCCCTCCGGCTCTTCGGGCCTAAGAAGCTCTGTGTACTGCGAGCGCTGCTACTCGCAGCTGAGAAGGACCGTGGAGCTAGCGGCGAATTCGGAGAGCTCTTCGCTGCACTGCGCCGCTCGCAAGCGGCTTCGTTCTTCGCCTTCTGCCGTCCGGCGAGAGCTGAACTCCAGCGGTCAGTTGCAGCTCTGCCCAACAGCGTGTTCTCAGTTCTGCGGGCAAGCACGCCCTCTTGCCTTGGCCCCGAGTGCAAAGTCCCGAGCGAGCACTCGACTCAGTGCAATGCACCCGGAAGGACGCTCTCGCTCGCCTTTCAAGGAGCGATTCCTAACAGCAGAAGCAGCAGAGGCACAAACTGCATGACGAGAAGGGACAACGTAGAACACGTCTCTGTCCTGGCACATTTGCGTGCGCGATACTTCCCTCCGGGTCTTCGGGCCTTGCGAAGCTCTGTGTACTGCGAGCGCTGCTACTCGCAGCTGAGAAGGACCGTGGAGCTAGCGGCGAATTCGGAGAGCTCTTCGCTGCACTGCGCCGCTCGCAAGCGGCTTCGTTCTTCGCCTTCTGCCGTCCGGCGAGAGCTGAACTCCAGCGGTCAGTTGCAGCTCTGCCCAACAGCGTGTTCTCGGTTCTGCGGGCAAGCACGCCCTCTTGCCTTGGCCGCGAGAGCAAAGTCCCGAGCGAGCACTCGACTCAGTGCAATGCACCCGGAAGGACGCTCTCGCTCGCCTTTCAAGGAGCGATTCCTAACAGCAGAAGCAGCAGAGGCACAAACTGGACGACGAGAGGGGACACCGTAGAACACGTCTCTGTCCTGGCACATTTTCGTGCGCGATACTTCCCTCCGGGTCTTCGGGCCTTGCGAAGCTCTGTGTACTGCGAGCGCTGCTACTCGCAGCTGAGAAGGACCGTGGAGCTAGCGGCGAATTCGGAGAGCTCTTCGCTGCACTGCGCCGCTCGCAAGCGCCTTCGTTCTTCGCCTTCTGCCGTCCGGCGAGAGCTGAACTCCAGCGGTCCGTTGCAGCTCTGCCCAACAGCGTGTTCTCGGTTCTGCGGGCAAGCACGCCCTCTTGCCTTGGCCCCGAGAGCAAAGTCCCGAGCGAGCACTCGACTCAGTGCAATGCACCCGGAAGGACGCTCTCGCTCGCCTTTCAAGGAGCGATTCCTAACAGCAGAAGCAGCAGAGGCACAAACTGCACGACGAGAGGGGACAACGTAGAACACGTCTCTGTCCTGGCACATTTGCGTGTGCGATACTTCCCTCCGGCTCTTCGGGCCTTGCGAAGCTCTGTGTACTGCGAGCGCTGCTACTCGCAGCTGAGAAGGACCGTGGAGCTAGCGGCGAATTCGGAGAGCTCTTCGCTGCACTGCGCCGCTCGCAAGCGCCTTCGTTCTTCGCCTTCTGCCGTCCGGCGAGAGCTGAACTCCAGCGGTCAGTTGCAGCTCTGCCCAACAGCGTGTTCTCGGTTCTGCGGGCAAGCACGCCCTCTTGCCTTGGCCCCGAGAGCAAAGTCCCGAGCGAGCACTCGACTCAGTGCAATGCACCCGGAAGGACGCTCTCGCTCGCCTTTCAAGGAGCGATTCCTAACAGCAGAAGCAGCAGAGGCACAAACTGCACGACGAGAAGGGACAACGTAGAACGCGTCTCTGTCCTGGCACATTTGCGTGTGCGATACTTCCCTCCGGCTCTTCGGGCCTTGCGAAGCTCTGTGTACTGCGAGCGCTGCTACTCGCAGCTGAGAAGGACCGTGGAGCTAGCGGCGAATTCGGAGAGCTCTTCGCTGCACTGCGCCGCTCGCAAGCGCCTTCGTTCTTCGCCTTCTGCCGTCCGGCGAGAGCTGAACTCCAGCGGTCAGTTGCAGCTCTGCCCAACAGCGTGTTCTCGGTTCTGCGGGCAAGCACGCCCTCTTGCCTTGGCCCCGAGAGCAAAGTCCCGAGCGAGCACTCGACTCAGTGCAATGCACCCGGAAGGACGCTCTCGCTCGCCTTTCAAGGAGCGATTCCTAACAGCAGAAGCAGCAGAGGCACAAACTGCACGACGAGAGGGGACAACGTAGAACACGTCTCTGTCCTGGCACATTTGCGTGTGCGATACTTCCCTCCGGCTCTTCGGGCCTTGCGAAGCTCTGTGTACTGCGAGCGCTGCTACTCGCAGCTGAGAAGGACCGTGGAGCTAGCGGCGAATTCGGAGAGCTCTTCGCTGCACTGCGCCGCTCGCAAGCGCCTTCGTTCTTCGCCTTCTGCCGTCCGGCGAGAGCTGAACTCCAGCGGTCAGTTGCAGCTCTGCCCAACAGCGTGTTCTCGGTTCTGCGGGCAAGCACGCCCTCTTGCCTTGGCCGCGAGAGCAAAGTCCCGAGCGAGCACTCGACTCAGTGCAATGCACCCGGAAGGACGCTCTCGCTCGCCTTTCAAGGAGCGATTCCTAACAGCAGAAGCAGCAGAGGCACAAACTGCACGACGAGAGGGGACAACGTAGAACACGTCTCTGTCCTGGCACATTTTCGTGTGCGATACTTCCCTCCGGCTCTTCGGGCCTTGCGAAGCTCTGTGTACTGCGAGCGCTGCTACTCGCAGCTGAGAAGGACCGTGGAGCTAGCGGCGAATTCGGAGAGCTCTTCGCTGCACTGCGCCGCTCGCAAGCGGCTTCGTTCTTCGCCTTCTGCCGTCCGGCGAGAGCTGAACTCCAGCGGTCCGTTGCAGCTCTGCCCAACAGCGTGTTCTCGGTTCTGCGGGCAAGCACGCCCTCTTGCCTTGGCCCCGAGAGCAAAGTCCCGAGCGAGCACTCGACTCAGTGCAATGCACCCGGAAGGACGCTCTCGCTCGCCTTTCAAGGAGCGATTCCTAACAGCAGAAGCAGCAGAGGCACAAACTGCACGACGAGAAGGGACAACGTAGAACGCGTCTCTGTCCTGGCACATTTGCGTGTGCGATACTTCCCTCCGGCTCTTCGGGCCTTGCGAAGCTCTGTGTACTGCGAGCGCTGCTACTCGCAGCTGAGAAGGACCGTGGAGCTAGCGGCGAATTCGGAGAGCTCTTCGCTGCACTGCGCCGCTCGCAAGCGGCTTCGTTCTTCGCCTTCTGCCGTCCGGCGAGAGCTGAACTCCAGCGGTCAGTTGCAGCTCTGCCCAACAGCGTGTTCTCGGTTCTGCGGGCAAGCACGCCCTCTTGCCTTGGCCGCGAGAGCAAAGTCCCGAGCGAGCACTCGACTCAGTGCAATGCACCCGGAAGGACGCTCTCGCTCGCCTTTCAAGGAGCGATTCCTAACAGCAGAAGCAGCAGAGGCACAAACTGCACGACGAGAGGGGACAACGTAGAACACGTCTCTGTCCTGGCACATTTTCGTGAGCGATACTTCCCTCCGGGTCTTCGGGCCTTGCGAAGCTCTGTGTACTGCGAGCGCTGCTACTCGCAGCTGAGAAGGACCGTGGAGCTAGCGGCGAATTCGGAGAGCTCTTCGCTGCACTGCGCCGCTCGCAAGCGGCTTCGTTCTTCGCCTTCTGCCGTCCGGCGAGAGCTGAACTCCAGCGGTCAGTTGCAGCTCTGCCCAACAGCGTGTTCTCGGTTCTGCGGGCAAGCACGCCCTCTTGCCTTGGCCCCGAGAGCAAAGTCCCGAGCGAGCACTCGACTCAGTGCAATGCACCCGGAAGGACGCTCTCGCTCGCCTTTCAAGGAGCGATTCCTAACAGCAGAAGCAGCAGAGGCACAAACTGCACGACGAGAGGGGACAACGTAGAACACGTCTCTGTCCTGGCACATTTTCGTGTTCGATACTTCCCTCCGGCTCTTCGGGCCTTGCGAAGCTCTGTGTACTGCGAGCGCTGCTACTCGCAGCTGAGAAGGACCGTGGAGCTAGCGGCGAATTCGGAGAGCTCTTCGCTGCACTGCGCCGCTCGCAAGCGCCTTCGTTCTTCGCCTTCTGCCGTCCGGCGAGAGCTGAACTCCAGCGGTCCGTTGCAGCTCTGCCCAACAGCGTGTTCTCGGTTCTGCGGGCAAGCACGCCCTCTTGCCTTGGCCCCGAGAGCAAAGTCCCGAGCGAGCACTCGACTCAGTGCAATGCACCCGGAAGGACGCTCTCGCTCGCCTTTCAAGGAGCGATTCCTAACAGCAGAAGCAGCAGAGGCACAAACTGCACGACGAGAGGGGACAACGTAGAACACGTCTCTGTCCTGGCACATTTGCGTGTGCGATACTTCCCTCCGGCTCTTCGGGCCTTGCGAAGCTCTGTGTACTGCGAGCGCTGCTACTCGCAGCTGAGAAGGACCGTGGAGCTAGCGGCGAATTCGGAGAGCTCTTCGCTGCACTGCGCCGCTCGCAAGCGGCTTCGTTCTTCGCCTTCTGCCGTCCGGCGAGAGCTGAACTCCAGCGGTCAGTTGCAGCTCTGCCCAACAGCGTGTTCTCGGTTCTGCGGGCAAGCACGCCCTCTTGCCTTGGCCCCGAGAGCAAAGTCCCGAGCGAGCACTCGACTCAGTGCAATGCACCCGGAAGGACGCTCTCGCTCGCCTTTCAAGGAGCGATTCCTAACAGCAGAAGCAGCAGAGGCACAAACTGCACGACGAGAGGGGACAACGTAGAACACGTCTCTGTCCTGGCACATTTGCGTGTGCGATACTTCCCTCCGGCTCTTCGGGCCTTGCGAAGCTCTGTGTACTGCGAGCGCTGCTACTCGCAGCTGAGAAGGACCGTGGAGCTAGCGGCGAATTCGGAGAGCTCTTCGCTGCACTGCGCCGCTCGCAAGCGGCTTCGTTCTTCGCCTTCTGCCGTCCGGCGAGAGCTGAACTCCAGCGGTCAGTTGCAGCTCTGCCCAACAGCGTGTTCTCGGTTCTTCGGGCAAGCACGCCCTCTTGCCTTGGCCCCGAGAGCAAAGTCCCGAGCGAGCACTCGACTCAGTGCAATGCACCCGGAAGGACGCTCTCGCTCGCCTTTCAAGGAGCGATTCCTAACAGCAGAAGCAGCAGAGGCACAAACTGCACGACGAGAGGGGACAACGTAGAACACGTCTCTGTCCTGGCACATTTGCGTGTGCGATACTTCCCTCCGGCTCTTCGGGCCTTGCGAAGCTCTGTGTACTGCGAGCGCTGCTACTCGCAGCTGAGAAGGACCGTGGAGCTAGCGGCGAATTCGGAGAGCTCTTCGCTGCACTGCGCCGCTCGCAAGCGGCTTCGTTCTTCGCCTTCTGCCGTCCGGCGAGAGCTGAACTCCAGCGGTCCGTTGCAGCTCTGCCCAACAGCGTGTTCTCGGTTCTTCGGGCAAGCACGCCCTCTTGCCTTGGCCCCGAGAGCAAAGTCCCGAGCGAGCACTCGACTCAGTGCAATGCACCCGGAAGGACGCTCTCGCTCGCCTTTCAAGGAGCGATTCCTAACAGCAGAAGCAGCAGAGGCACAAACTGCACGACGAGAGGGGACACCGTAGAACACGTCTCTGTCCTGGCACATTTGCGTGTGCGATACTTCCCTCCGGCTCTTCGGGCCTTGCGAAGCTCTGTGTACTGCGAGCGCTGCTACTCGCAGCTGAGAAGGACCGTGGAGCTAGCGGCGAATTCGGAGAGCTCTTCGCTGCACTGCGCCGCTCGCAAGCGGCTTCGTTCTTCGCCTTCTGCCGTCCGGCGAGAGCTGAACTCCAGCGGTCCGTTGCAGCTCTGCCCAACAGCGTGTTCTCGGTTCTGCGGGCAAGCACGCCCTCTTGCCTTGGCCCCGAGAGCAAAGTCCCGAGCGAGCACTCGACTCAGTGCAATGCACCCGGAAGGACGCTCTCGCTCGCCTTTCAAGGAGCGATTCCTAACAGCAGAAGCAGCAGAGGCACAAACTGCACGACGAGAGGGGACAACGTAGAACACGTCTCTGTCCTGGCACATTTTCGTGAGCGATACTTCCCTCCGGGTCTTCGGGCCTTGCGAAGCTCTGTGTACTGCGAGCGCTGCTACTCGCAGCTGAGAAGGACCGTGGAGCTAGCGGCGAATTCGTAGAGCTCTTCGCTGCACTGCGCCGCTCGCAAGCGGCTTCGTTCTTCGCCTTCTGCCGTCCGGCGAGAGCTGAACTCCAGCGGTCAGTTGCAGCTCTGCCCAACAGCGTGTTCTCGGTTCTGCGGGCAAGCACGCCCTCTTGCCTTGGCCCCGAGAGCAAAGTCCCGAGCGAGCACTCGACTCAGTGCAATGCACCCGGAAGGACGCTCTCGCTCGCCTTTCAAGGAGCGATTCCTAACAGCAGAAGCAGCAGAGGCACAAACTGCACGACGAGAGGGGACACCGTAGAACACGTCTCTGTCCTGGCACATTTGCGTGTGCGATACTTCCCTCCGGCTCTTCGGGCCTTGCGAAGCTCTGTGTACTGCGAGAGCAGCTACTCGCAGCTGAGAAGGACCGTGGAGCTAGCGGCGAATTCGGAGAGCTCTTCGCTGCACTGCGCCGCTCGCAAGCGGCTTCGTTCTTCGCCTTCTGCCGTCCGGCGAGAGCTGAACTCCAGCGGTCCGTTGCAGCTCTGCCCAACAGCGTGTTCTCGGTTCTGCGGGCAAGCACGCCCTCTTGCCTTGGCCCCGAGAGCAAAGTCCCGAGCGAGCACTCGACTCAGTGCAATGCACCCGGAAGGACGCTCTCGCTCGCCTTTCAAGGAGCGATTCCTAACAGCAGAAGCAGCAGAGGCACAAACTGCACGACGAGAGGGGACAACGTAGAACACGTCTCTGTCCTGGCACATTTTCGTGAGCGATACTTCCCTCCGGGTCTTCGGGCCTTGCGAAGCTCTGTGTACTGCGAGCGCTGCTACTCGCAGCTGAGAAGGACCGTGGAGCTAGCGGCGAATTCGGAGAGCTCTTCGCTGCACTGCGCCGCTCGCAAGCGGCTTCGTTCTTCGCCTTCTGCCGTCCGGCGAGAGCTGAACTCCAGCGGTCAGTTGCAGCTCTGCCCAACAGCGTGTTCTCAGTTCTGCGGGCAAGCACGCCCTCTTGCCTTGGCCCCGAGAGCAAAGTCCCGAGCGAGCACTCGACTCAGTGCAATGCACCCGGAAGGACGCTCTCGCTCGCCTTTCAAGGAGCGATTCCTAACAGCAGAAGCAGCAGAGGCACAAACTGCACGACGAGAGGGGACAACGTAGAACACGTCTCTGTCCTGGCACATTTTCGTGAGCGATACTTCCCTCCGGGTCTTCGGGCCTTGCGAAGCTCTGTGTACTGCGAGCGCTGCTACTCGCAGCTGAGAAGGACCGTGGAGCTAGCGGCGAATTCGGAGAGCTCTTCGCTGCACTGCGCCGCTCGCAAGCGGCTTCGTTCTTCGCCTTCTGCCGTCCGGCGAGAGCTGAACTCCAGCGGTCAGTTGCAGCTCTGCCCAACAGCGTGTTCTCGGTTCTGCGGGCAAGCACGCCCTCTTGCCTTGGCCCCGAGAGCAAAGTCCCGAGCGAGCACTCGACTCAGTGCAATGCACCCGGAAGGACGCTCTCGCTCGCCTTTCAAGGAGCGATTCCTAACAGCAGAAGCAGCAGAGGCACAAACTGCACGACGAGAGGGGACAACGTAGAACACGTCTCTGTCCTGGCACATTTGCGTGTGCGATACTTCCCTCCGGCTCTTCGGGCCTTGCGAAGCTCTGTGTACTGCGAGCGCTGCTACTCGCAGCTGAGAAGGACCGTGGAGCTAGCGGCGAATTCGGAGAGCTCTTCGCTGCACTGCGCCGCTCGCAAGCGGCTTCGTTCTTCGCCTTCTGCCGTCCGGCGAGAGCTGAACTCCAGCGGTCAGTTGCAGCTCTGCCCAACAGCGTGTTCTCGGTTCTGCGGGCAAGCACGCCCTCTTGCCTTGGCCCCGAGAGCAAAGTCCCGAGCGAGCACTCGACTCAGTGCAATGCACCCGGAAGGACGCTCTCGCTCGCCTTTCAAGGAGCGATTCCTAACAGCAGAAGCAGCAGAGGCACAAACTGCACGACGAGAGGGGACAACGTAGAACACGTCTCTGTCCTGGCACATTTTCGTGTGCGATACTTCCCTCCGGGTCTTCGGGCCTTGCGAAGCTCTGTGTACTGCGAGCGCTGCTACTCGCAGCTGAGAAGGACCGTGGAGCTAGCGGCGAATTCGTAGAGCTCTTCGCTGCACTGCGCCGCTCGCAAGCGCCTTCGTTCTTCGCCTTCTGCCGTCCGGCGAGAGCTGAACTCCAGCGGTCAGTTGCAGCTCTGCCCAACAGCGTGTTCTCGGTTCTGCGGGCAAGCACGCCCTCTTGCCTTGGCCCCGAGAGCAAAGTCCCGAGCGAGCACTCGACTCAGTGCAATGCACCCGGAAGGACGCTCTCGCTCGCCTTTCAAGGAGCGATTCCTAACAGCAGAAGCAGCAGAGGCACAAACTGCACGACGAGAGGGGACAACGTAGAACACGTCTCTGTCCTGGCACATTTTCGTGCGCGATACTTCCCTCCGGGTCTTCGGGCCTTGCGAAGCTCTGTGTACTGCGAGCGCTGCTACTCGCAGCTGAGAAGGACCGTGGAGCTAGCGGCGAATTCGGAGAGCTCTTCGCTGCACTGCGCCGCTCGCAAGCGGCTTCGTTCTTCGCCTTCTGCCGTCCGGCGAGAGCTGAACTCCAGCGGTCAGTTGCAGCTCTGCCCAACAGCGTGTTCTCGGCTCTGCGGGCAAGCACGCCCTCTTGCCTTGGCCCCGAGAGCAAAGTCCCGAGCGAGCACTCGACTCAGTGCAATGCACCCGGAAGGACGCTCTCGCTCGCCTTTCAAGGAGCGATTCCTAACAGCAGAAGCAGCAGAGGCACAAACTGCACGACGAGAGGGGACAACGTAGAACACGTCTCTGTCCTGGCACATTTGCGTGCGCGATACTTCCCTCCGGCTCTTCGGGCCTAAGAAGCTCTGTGTACTGCGAGCGCTGCTACTCGCAGCTGAGAAGGACCGTGGAGCTAGCGGCGAATTCGGAGAGCTCTTCGCTGCACTGCGCCGCTCGCAAGCGGCTTCGTTCTTCGCCTTCTGCCGTCCGGCGAGAGCTGAACTCCAGCGGTCAGTTGCAGCTCTGCCCAACAGCGTGTTCTCAGTTCTGCGGGCAAGCACGCCCTCTTGCCTTGGCCCCGAGTGCAAAGTCCCGAGCGAGCACTCGACTCAGTGCAATGCACCCGGAAGGACGCTCTCGCTCGCCTTTCAAGGAGCGATTCCTAACAGCAGAAGCAGCAGAGGCACAAACTGCATGACGAGAAGGGACAACGTAGAACACGTCTCTGTCCTGGCACATTTGCGTGCGCGATACTTCCCTCCGGGTCTTCGGGCCTTGCGAAGCTCTGTGTACTGCGAGCGCTGCTACTCGCAGCTGAGAAGGACCGTGGAGCTAGCGGCGAATTCGGAGAGCTCTTCGCTGCACTGCGCCGCTCGCAAGCGGCTTCGTTCTTCGCCTTCTGCCGTCCGGCGAGAGCTGAACTCCAGCGGTCAGTTGCAGCTCTGCCCAACAGCGTGTTCTCGGTTCTGCGGGCAAGCACGCCCTCTTGCCTTGGCCGCGAGAGCAAAGTCCCGAGCGAGCACTCGACTCAGTGCAATGCACCCGGAAGGACGCTCTCGCTCGCCTTTCAAGGAGCGATTCCTAACAGCAGAAGCAGCAGAGGCACAAACTGGACGACGAGAGGGGACACCGTAGAACACGTCTCTGTCCTGGCACATTTTCGTGCGCGATACTTCCCTCCGGGTCTTCGGGCCTTGCGAAGCTCTGTGTACTGCGAGCGCTGCTACTCGCAGCTGAGAAGGACCGTGGAGCTAGCGGCGAATTCGGAGAGCTCTTCGCTGCACTGCGCCGCTCGCAAGCGCCTTCGTTCTTCGCCTTCTGCCGTCCGGCGAGAGCTGAACTCCAGCGGTCCGTTGCAGCTCTGCCCAACAGCGTGTTCTCGGTTCTGCGGGCAAGCACGCCCTCTTGCCTTGGCCCCGAGAGCAAAGTCCCGAGCGAGCACTCGACTCAGTGCAATGCACCCGGAAGGACGCTCTCGCTCGCCTTTCAAGGAGCGATTCCTAACAGCAGAAGCAGCAGAGGCACAAACTGCACGACGAGAGGGGACAACGTAGAACACGTCTCTGTCCTGGCACATTTGCGTGTGCGATACTTCCCTCCGGCTCTTCGGGCCTTGCGAAGCTCTGTGTACTGCGAGCGCTGCTACTCGCAGCTGAGAAGGACCGTGGAGCTAGCGGCGAATTCGGAGAGCTCTTCGCTGCACTGCGCCGCTCGCAAGCGCCTTCGTTCTTCGCCTTCTGCCGTCCGGCGAGAGCTGAACTCCAGCGGTCAGTTGCAGCTCTGCCCAACAGCGTGTTCTCGGTTCTGCGGGCAAGCACGCCCTCTTGCCTTGGCCCCGAGAGCAAAGTCCCGAGCGAGCACTCGACTCAGTGCAATGCACCCGGAAGGACGCTCTCGCTCGCCTTTCAAGGAGCGATTCCTAACAGCAGAAGCAGCAGAGGCACAAACTGCACGACGAGAAGGGACAACGTAGAACGCGTCTCTGTCCTGGCACATTTGCGTGTGCGATACTTCCCTCCGGCTCTTCGGGCCTTGCGAAGCTCTGTGTACTGCGAGCGCTGCTACTCGCAGCTGAGAAGGACCGTGGAGCTAGCGGCGAATTCGGAGAGCTCTTCGCTGCACTGCGCCGCTCGCAAGCGCCTTCGTTCTTCGCCTTCTGCCGTCCGGCGAGAGCTGAACTCCAGCGGTCAGTTGCAGCTCTGCCCAACAGCGTGTTCTCGGTTCTGCGGGCAAGCACGCCCTCTTGCCTTGGCCCCGAGAGCAAAGTCCCGAGCGAGCACTCGACTCAGTGCAATGCACCCGGAAGGACGCTCTCGCTCGCCTTTCAAGGAGCGATTCCTAACAGCAGAAGCAGCAGAGGCACAAACTGCACGACGAGAGGGGACAACGTAGAACACGTCTCTGTCCTGGCACATTTGCGTGTGCGATACTTCCCTCCGGCTCTTCGGGCCTTGCGAAGCTCTGTGTACTGCGAGCGCTGCTACTCGCAGCTGAGAAGGACCGTGGAGCTAGCGGCGAATTCGGAGAGCTCTTCGCTGCACTGCGCCGCTCGCAAGCGCCTTCGTTCTTCGCCTTCTGCCGTCCGGCGAGAGCTGAACTCCAGCGGTCAGTTGCAGCTCTGCCCAACAGCGTGTTCTCGGTTCTGCGGGCAAGCACGCCCTCTTGCCTTGGCCGCGAGAGCAAAGTCCCGAGCGAGCACTCGACTCAGTGCAATGCACCCGGAAGGACGCTCTCGCTCGCCTTTCAAGGAGCGATTCCTAACAGCAGAAGCAGCAGAGGCACAAACTGCACGACGAGAGGGGACAACGTAGAACACGTCTCTGTCCTGGCACATTTTCGTGTGCGATACTTCCCTCCGGCTCTTCGGGCCTTGCGAAGCTCTGTGTACTGCGAGCGCTGCTACTCGCAGCTGAGAAGGACCGTGGAGCTAGCGGCGAATTCGGAGAGCTCTTCGCTGCACTGCGCCGCTCGCAAGCGGCTTCGTTCTTCGCCTTCTGCCGTCCGGCGAGAGCTGAACTCCAGCGGTCCGTTGCAGCTCTGCCCAACAGCGTGTTCTCGGTTCTGCGGGCAAGCACGCCCTCTTGCCTTGGCCCCGAGAGCAAAGTCCCGAGCGAGCACTCGACTCAGTGCAATGCACCCGGAAGGACGCTCTCGCTCGCCTTTCAAGGAGCGATTCCTAACAGCAGAAGCAGCAGAGGCACAAACTGCACGACGAGAAGGGACAACGTAGAACGCGTCTCTGTCCTGGCACATTTGCGTGTGCGATACTTCCCTCCGGCTCTTCGGGCCTTGCGAAGCTCTGTGTACTGCGAGCGCTGCTACTCGCAGCTGAGAAGGACCGTGGAGCTAGCGGCGAATTCGGAGAGCTCTTCGCTGCACTGCGCCGCTCGCAAGCGGCTTCGTTCTTCGCCTTCTGCCGTCCGGCGAGAGCTGAACTCCAGCGGTCAGTTGCAGCTCTGCCCAACAGCGTGTTCTCGGTTCTGCGGGCAAGCACGCCCTCTTGCCTTGGCCGCGAGAGCAAAGTCCCGAGCGAGCACTCGACTCAGTGCAATGCACCCGGAAGGACGCTCTCGCTCGCCTTTCAAGGAGCGATTCCTAACAGCAGAAGCAGCAGAGGCACAAACTGCACGACGAGAGGGGACAACGTAGAACACGTCTCTGTCCTGGCACATTTTCGTGAGCGATACTTCCCTCCGGGTCTTCGGGCCTTGCGAAGCTCTGTGTACTGCGAGCGCTGCTACTCGCAGCTGAGAAGGACCGTGGAGCTAGCGGCGAATTCGGAGAGCTCTTCGCTGCACTGCGCCGCTCGCAAGCGGCTTCGTTCTTCGCCTTCTGCCGTCCGGCGAGAGCTGAACTCCAGCGGTCAGTTGCAGCTCTGCCCAACAGCGTGTTCTCGGTTCTGCGGGCAAGCACGCCCTCTTGCCTTGGCCCCGAGAGCAAAGTCCCGAGCGAGCACTCGACTCAGTGCAATGCACCCGGAAGGACGCTCTCGCTCGCCTTTCAAGGAGCGATTCCTAACAGCAGAAGCAGCAGAGGCACAAACTGCACGACGAGAGGGGACAACGTAGAACACGTCTCTGTCCTGGCACATTTTCGTGTTCGATACTTCCCTCCGGCTCTTCGGGCCTTGCGAAGCTCTGTGTACTGCGAGCGCTGCTACTCGCAGCTGAGAAGGACCGTGGAGCTAGCGGCGAATTCGGAGAGCTCTTCGCTGCACTGCGCCGCTCGCAAGCGCCTTCGTTCTTCGCCTTCTGCCGTCCGGCGAGAGCTGAACTCCAGCGGTCCGTTGCAGCTCTGCCCAACAGCGTGTTCTCGGTTCTGCGGGCAAGCACGCCCTCTTGCCTTGGCCCCGAGAGCAAAGTCCCGAGCGAGCACTCGACTCAGTGCAATGCACCCGGAAGGACGCTCTCGCTCGCCTTTCAAGGAGCGATTCCTAACAGCAGAAGCAGCAGAGGCACAAACTGCACGACGAGAGGGGACAACGTAGAACGCGTCTCTGTCCTGGCACATTTGCGTGTGCGATACTTCCCTCCGGCTCTTCGGGCCTTGCGAAGCTCTGTGTACTGCGAGCGCTGCTACTCGCAGCTGAGAAGGACCGTGGAGCTAGCGGCGAATTCGGAGAGCTCTTCGCTGCACTGCGCCGCTCGCAAGCGGCTTCGTTCTTCGCCTTCTGCCGTCCGGCGAGAGCTGAACTCCAGCGGTCAGTTGCAGCTCTGCCCAACAGCGTGTTCTCGGTTCTTCGGGCAAGCACGCCCTCTTGCCTTGGCCCCGAGAGCAAAGTCCCGAGCGAGCACTCGACTCAGTGCAATGCACCCGGAAGGACGCTCTCGCTCGCCTTTCAAGGAGCGATTCCTAACAGCAGAAGCAGCAGAGGCACAAACTGCACGACGAGAGGGGACAACGTAGAACACGTCTCTGTCCTGGCACATTTGCGTGTGCGATACTTCCCTCCGGCTCTTCGGGCCTTGCGAAGCTCTGTGTACTGCGAGCGCTGCTACTCGCAGCTGAGAAGGACCGTGGAGCTAGCGGCGAATTCGGAGAGCTCTTCGCTGCACTGCGCCGCTCGCAAGCGGCTTCGTTCTTCGCCTTCTGCCGTCCGGCGAGAGCTGAACTCCAGCGGTCCGTTGCAGCTCTGCCCAACAGCGTGTTCTCGGTTCTTCGGGCAAGCACGCCCTCTTGCCTTGGCCCCGAGAGCAAAGTCCCGAGCGAGCACTCGACTCAGTGCAATGCACCCGGAAGGACGCTCTCGCTCGCCTTTCAAGGAGCGATTCCTAACAGCAGAAGCAGCAGAGGCACAAACTGCACGACGAGAGGGGACACCGTAGAACACGTCTCTGTCCTGGCACATTTGCGTGTGCGATACTTCCCTCCGGCTCTTCGGGCCTTGCGAAGCTCTGTGTACTGCGAGCGCTGCTACTCGCAGCTGAGAAGGACCGTGGAGCTAGCGGCGAATTCGGAGAGCTCTTCGCTGCACTGCGCCGCTCGCAAGCGGCTTCGTTCTTCGCCTTCTGCCGTCCGGCGAGAGCTGAACTCCAGCGGTCAGTTGCAGCTCTGCCCAACAGCGTGTTCTCGGTTCTGCGGGCAAGCACGCCCTCTTGCCTTGGCCCCGAGAGCAAAGTCCCGAGCGAGCACTCGACTCAGTGCAATGCACCCGGAAGGACGCTCTCGCTCGCCTTTCAAGGAGCGATTCCTAACAGCAGAAGCAGCAGAGGCACAAACTGCACGACGAGAGGGGACAACGTAGAACACGTCTCTGTCCTGGCACATTTTCGTGTTCGATACTTCCCTCCGGCTCTTCGGGCCTTGCGAAGCTCTGTGTACTGCGAGCGCTGCTACTCGCAGCTGAGAAGGACCGTGGAGCTAGCGGCGAATTCGTAGAGCTCTTCGCTGCACTGCGCCGCTCGCAAGCGCCTTCGTTCTTCGCCTTCTGCCGTCCGGCGAGAGCTGAACTCCAGCGGTCCGTTGCAGCTCTGCCCAACAGCGTGTTCTCGGTTCTGCGGGCAAGCACGCCCTCTTGCCTTGGCCCCGAGAGCAAAGTCCCGAGCGAGCACTCGACTCAGTGCAATGCACCCGGAAGGACGCTCTCGCTCGCCTTTCAAGGAGCGATTCCTAACAGCAGAAGCAGCAGAGGCACAAACTGCACGACGAGAGGGGACAACGTAGAACACGTCTCTGTCCTGGCACATTTTCGTGTTCGATACTTCCCTCCGGCTCTTCGGGCCTTGCGAAGCTCTGTGTACTGCGAGCGCTGCTACTCGCAGCTGAGAAGGACCGTGGAGCTAGCGGCGAATTCGGAGAGCTCTTCGCTGCACTGCGCCGCTCGCAAGCGCCTTCGTTCTTCGCCTTCTGCCGTCCGGCGAGAGCTGAACTCCAGCGGTCCGTTGCAGCTCTGCCCAACAGCGTGTTCTCGGTTCTGCGGGCAAGCACGCCCTCTTGCCTTGGCCCCGAGAGCAAAGTCCCGAGCGAGCACTCGACTCAGTGCAATGCACCCGGAAGGACGCTCTCGCTCGCCTTTCAAGGAGCGATTCCTAACAGCAGAAGCAGCAGAGGCACAAACTGCACGACGAGAGGGGACAACGTAGAACACGTCTCTGTCCTGGCACATTTTCGTGAGCGATACTTCCCTCCGGGTCTTCGGGCCTTGCGAAGCTCTGTGTACTGCGAGCGCTGCTACTCGCAGCTGAGAAGGACCGTGGAGCTAGCGGCGAATTCGGAGAGCTCTTCGCTGCACTGCGCCGCTCGCAAGCGGCTTCGTTCTTCGCCTTCTGCCGTCCGGCGAGAGCTGAACTCCAGCGGTCAGTTGCAGCTCTGCCCAACAGCGTGTTCTCGGTTCTGCGGGCAAGCACGCCCTCTTGCCTTGGCCCCGAGAGCAAAGTCCCGAGCGAGCACTCGACTCAGTGCAATGCACCCGGAAGGACGCTCTCGCTCGCCTTTCAAGGAGCGATTCCTAACAGCAGAAGCAGCAGAGGCACAAACTGCACGACGAGAGGGGACAACGTAGAACACGTCTCTGTCCTGGCACATTTTCGTGAGCGATACTTCCCTCCGGGTCTTCGGGCCTTGCGAAGCTCTGTGTACTGCGAGCGCTGCTACTCGCAGCTGAGAAGGACCGTGGAGCTAGCGGCGAATTCGGAGAGCTCTTCGCTGCACTGCGCCGCTCGCAAGCGGCTTCGTTCTTCGCCTTCTGCCGTCCGGCGAGAGCTGAACTCCAGCGGTCAGTTGCAGCTCTGCCCAACAGCGTGTTCTCGGTTCTGCGGGCAAGCACGCCCTCTTGCCTTGGCCCCGAGAGCAAAGTCCCGAGCGAGCACTCGACTCAGTGCAATGCACCCGGAAGGACGCTCTCGCTCGCCTTTCAAGGAGCGATTCCTAACAGCAGAAGCAGCAGAGGCACAAACTGCACGACGAGAGGGGACAACGTAGAACACGTCTCTGTCCTGGCACATTTGCGTGTGCGATACTTCCCTCCGGCTCTTCGGGCCTTGCGAAGCTCTGTGTACTGCGAGCGCTGCTACTCGCAGCTGAGAAGGACCGTGGAGCTAGCGGCGAATTCGGAGAGCTCTTCGCTGCACTGCGCCGCTCGCAAGCGGCTTCGTTCTTCGCCTTCTGCCGTCCGGCGAGAGCTGAACTCCAGCGGTCAGTTGCAGCTCTGCCCAACAGCGTGTTCTCGGTTCTGCGGGCAAGCACGCCCTCTTGCCTTGGCCCCGAGAGCAAAGTCCCGAGCGAGCACTCGACTCAGTGCAATGCACCCGGAAGGACGCTCTCGCTCGCCTTTCAAGGAGCGATTCCTAACAGCAGAAGCAGCAGAGGCACAAACTGCACGACGAGAGGGGACAACGTAGAACACGTCTCTGTCCTGGCACATTTTCGTGTGCGATACTTCCCTCCGGGTCTTCGGGCCTTGCGAAGCTCTGTGTACTGCGAGCGCTGCTACTCGCAGCTGAGAAGGACCGTGGAGCTAGCGGCGAATTCGTAGAGCTCTTCGCTGCACTGCGCCGCTCGCAAGCGCCTTCGTTCTTCGCCTTCTGCCGTCCGGCGAGAGCTGAACTCCAGCGGTCAGTTGCAGCTCTGCCCAACAGCGTGTTCTCGGTTCTGCGGGCAAGCACGCCCTCTTGCCTTGGCCCCGAGAGCAAAGTCCCGAGCGAGCTCTCGACTCAGTGCAATGCACCCGGAAGGACGCTCTCGCTCGCCTTTCAAGGAGCGATTCCTAACAGCAGAAGCAGCAGAGGCACAAACTGCACGACGAGAAGGGACAACGTAGAACACGTCTCTGTCCTGGCACATTTTCGTGTGCGATACTTCCCTCCGGCTCTTCGGGCCTTGCGAAGCTCTGTGTACTGCGAGCGCTGCTACTCGCAGCTGAGAAGGACCGTGGAGCTAGCGGCGAATTCGGAGAGCTCTTCGCTGCACTGCGCCGCTCGCAAGCGGCTTCGTTCTTCGCCTTCTGCCGTCCGGCGAGAGCTGAACTCCAGCGGTCAGTTGCAGCTCTGCCCAACAGCGTGTTCTCGGTTCTGCGGGCAAGCACGCCCTCTTGCCTTGGCCCCGAGTGCAAAGTCCCGAGCGAGCACTCGACTCAGTGCAATGCACCCGGAAGGACGCTCTCGCTCGCCTTTCAAGGAGCGATTCCTAACAGCAGAAGCAGCAGAGGCACAAACTGCACGACGAGAAGGGACAACGTAGAACACGTCTCTGTCCTGGCACATTTTCGTGTGCGATACTTCCCTCCGGCTCTTCGGGCCTTGCGAAGCTCTGTGTACTGCGAGCGCTGCTACTCGCAGCTGAGAAGGACCGTGGAGCTAGCGGCGAATTCGGAGAGCTCTTCGCTGCACTGCGCCGCTCGCAAGCGGCTTCGTTCTTCGCCTTCTGCCGTCCGGCGAGAGCTGAACTCCAGCGGTCAGTTGCAGCTCTGCCCAACAGCGTGTTCTCGGTTCTGCGGGCAAGCACGCCCTCTTGCCTTGGCCCCGAGAGCAAAGTCCCGAGCGAGCACTCGACTCAGTGCAATGCACCCGGAAGGACGCTCTCGCTCGCCTTTCAAGGAGCGATTCCTAACAGCAGAAGCAGCAGAGGCACAAACTGCACGACGAGAGGGGACAACGTAGAACACGTCTCTGTCCTGGCACATTTTCGTGTTCGATACTTCCCTCCGGCTCTTCGGGCCTTGCGAAGCTCTGTGTACTGCGAGCGCTGCTACTCGCAGCTGAGAAGGACCGTGGAGCTAGCGGCGAATTCGGAGAGCTCTTCGCTGCACTGCGCCGCTCGCAAGCGCCTTCGTTCTTCGCCTTCTGCCGTCCGGCGAGAGCTGAACTCCAGCGGTCCGTTGCAGCTCTGCCCAACAGCGTGTTCTCGGTTCTGCGGGCAAGCACGCCCTCTTGCCTTGGCCCCGAGAGCAAAGTCCCGAGCGAGCACTCGACTCAGTGCAATGCACCCGGAAGGACGCTCTCGCTCGCCTTTCAAGGAGCGATTCCTAACAGCAGAAGCAGCAGAGGCACAAACTGCACGACGAGAGGGGACAACGTAGAACACGTCTCTGTCCTGGCACATTTGCGTGTGCGATACTTCCCTCCGGCTCTTCGGGCCTTGCGAAGCTCTGTGTACTGCGAGCGCTGCTACTCGCAGCTGAGAAGGACCGTGGAGCTAGCGGCGAATTCGGAGAGCTCTTCGCTGCACTGCGCCGCTCGCAAGCGGCTTCGTTCTTCGCCTTCTGCCGTCCGGCGAGAGCTGAACTCCAGCGGTCAGTTGCAGCTCTGCCCAACAGCGTGTTCTCGGTTCTGCGGGCAAGCACGCCCTCTTGCCTTGGCCCCGAGAGCAAAGTCCCGAGCGAGCACTCGACTCAGTGCAATGCACCCGGAAGGACGCTCTCGCTCGCCTTTCAAGGAGCGATTCCTAACAGCAGAAGCAGCAGAGGCACAAACTGCACGACGAGAGGGGACAACGTAGAACACGTCTCTGTCCTGGCACATTTGCGTGTGCGATACTTCCCTCCGGCTCTTCGGGCCTTGCGAAGCTCTGTGTACTGCGAGCGCTGCTACTCGCAGCTGAGAAGGACCGTGGAGCTAGCGGCGAATTCGGAGAGCTCTTCGCTGCACTGCGCCGCTCGCAAGCGGCTTCGTTCTTCGCCTTCTGCCGTCCGGCGAGAGCTGAACTCCAGCGGTCCGTTGCAGCTCTGCCCAACAGCGTGTTCTCGGTTCTTCGGGCAAGCACGCCCTCTTGCCTTGGCCCCGAGAGCAAAGTCCCGAGCGAGCACTCGACTCAGTGCAATGCACCCGGAAGGACGCTCTCGCTCGCCTTTCAAGGAGCGATTCCTAACAGCAGAAGCAGCAGAGGCACAAACTGCACGACGAGAGGGGACAACGTAGAACACGTCTCTGTCCTGGCACATTTGCGTGTGCGATACTTCCCTCCGGCTCTTCGGGCCTTGCGAAGCTCTGTGTACTGCGAGCGCTGCTACTCGCAGCTGAGAAGGACCGTGGAGCTAGCGGCGAATTCGGAGAGCTCTTCGCTGCACTGCGCCGCTCGCAAGCGGCTTCGTTCTTCGCCTTCTGCCGTCCGGCGAGAGCTGAACTCCAGCGGTCAGTTGCAGCTCTGCCCAACAGCGTGTTCTCGGTTCTGCGGGCAAGCACGCCCTCTTGCCTTGGCCCCGAGAGCAAAGTCCCGAGCGAGCACTCGACTCAGTGCAATGCACCCGGAAGGACGCTCTCGCTCGCCTTTCAAGGAGCGATTCCTAACAGCAGAAGCAGCAGAGGCACAAACTGCACGACGAGAAGGGACAACGTAGAACACGTCTCTGTCCTGGCACATTTTCGTGTGCGATACTTCCCTCCGGGTCTTCGGGCCTTGCGAAGCTCTGTGTACTGCGAGCGCTGCTACTCGCAGCTGAGAAGGACCGTGGAGCTAGCGGCGAATTCGTAGAGCTCTTCGCTGCACTGCGCCGCTCGCAAGCGCCTTCGTTCTTCGCCTTCTGCCGTCCGGCGAGAGCTGAACTCCAGCGGTCAGTTGCAGCTCTGCCCAACAGCGTGTTCTCGGTTCTGCGGGCAAGCACGCCCTCTTGCCTTGGCCCCGAGAGCAAAGTCCCGAGCGAGCTCTCGACTCAGTGCAATGCACCCGGAAGGACGCTCTCGCTCGCCTTTCAAGGAGCGATTCCTAACAGCAGAAGCAGCAGAGGCACAAACTGCACGACGAGAAGGGACAACGTAGAACACGTCTCTGTCCTGGCACATTTTCGTGTGCGATACTTCCCTCCGGCTCTTCGGGCCTTGCGAAGCTCTGTGTACTGCGAGCGCTGCTACTCGCAGCTGAGAAGGACCGTGGAGCTAGCGGCGAATTCGGAGAGCTCTTCGCTGCACTGCGCCGCTCGCAAGCGGCTTCGTTCTTCGCCTTCTGCCGTCCGGCGAGAGCTGAACTCCAGCGGTCAGTTGCAGCTCTGCCCAACAGCGTGTTCTCGGTTCTGCGGGCAAGCACGCCCTCTTGCCTTGGCCCCGAGTGCAAAGTCCCGAGCGAGCACTCGACTCAGTGCAATGCACCCGGAAGGACGCTCTCGCTCGCCTTTCAAGGAGCGATTCCTAACAGCAGAAGCAGCAGAGGCACAAACTGCACGACGAGAAGGGACAACGTAGAACACGTCTCTGTCCTGGCACATTTTCGTGTGCGATACTTCCCTCCGGCTCTTCGGGCCTTGCGAAGCTCTGTGTACTGCGAGCGCTGCTACTCGCAGCTGAGAAGGACCGTGGAGCTAGCGGCGAATTCGGAGAGCTCTTCGCTGCACTGCGCCGCTCGCAAGCGGCTTCGTTCTTCGCCTTCTGCCGTCCGGCGAGAGCTGAACTCCAGCGGTCAGTTGCAGCTCTGCCCAACAGCGTGTTCTCGGTTCTGCGGGCAAGCACGCCCTCTTGCCTTGGCCCCGAGAGCAAAGTCCCGAGCGAGCACTCGACTCAGTGCAATGCACCCGGAAGGACGCTCTCGCTCGCCTTTCAAGGAGCGATTCCTAACAGCAGAAGCAGCAGAGGCACAAACTGCACGACGAGAGGGGACAACGTAGAACACGTCTCTGTCCTGGCACATTTTCGTGTTCGATACTTCCCTCCGGCTCTTCGGGCCTTGCGAAGCTCTGTGTACTGCGAGCGCTGCTACTCGCAGCTGAGAAGGACCGTGGAGCTAGCGGCGAATTCGGAGAGCTCTTCGCTGCACTGCGCCGCTCGCAAGCGCCTTCGTTCTTCGCCTTCTGCCGTCCGGCGAGAGCTGAACTCCAGCGGTCCGTTGCAGCTCTGCCCAACAGCGTGTTCTCGGTTCTGCGGGCAAGCACGCCCTCTTGCCTTGGCCCCGAGAGCAAAGTCCCGAGCGAGCACTCGACTCAGTGCAATGCACCCGGAAGGACGCTCTCGCTCGCCTTTCAAGGAGCGATTCCTAACAGCAGAAGCAGCAGAGGCACAAACTGCACGACGAGAGGGGACAACGTAGAACACGTCTCTGTCCTGGCACATTTGCGTGTGCGATACTTCCCTCCGGCTCTTCGGGCCTTGCGAAGCTCTGTGTACTGCGAGCGCTGCTACTCGCAGCTGAGAAGGACCGTGGAGCTAGCGGCGAATTCGGAGAGCTCTTCGCTGCACTGCGCCGCTCGCAAGCGGCTTCGTTCTTCGCCTTCTGCCGTCCGGCGAGAGCTGAACTCCAGCGGTCAGTTGCAGCTCTGCCCAACAGCGTGTTCTCGGTTCTGCGGGCAAGCACGCCCTCTTGCCTTGGCCCCGAGAGCAAAGTCCCGAGCGAGCACTCGACTCAGTGCAATGCACCCGGAAGGACGCTCTCGCTCGCCTTTCAAGGAGCGATTCCTAACAGCAGAAGCAGCAGAGGCACAAACTGCACGACGAGAGGGGACAACGTAGAACACGTCTCTGTCCTGGCACATTTGCGTGTGCGATACTTCCCTCCGGCTCTTCGGGCCTTGCGAAGCTCTGTGTACTGCGAGCGCTGCTACTCGCAGCTGAGAAGGACCGTGGAGCTAGCGGCGAATTCGGAGAGCTCTTCGCTGCACTGCGCCGCTCGCAAGCGGCTTCGTTCTTCGCCTTCTGCCGTCCGGCGAGAGCTGAACTCCAGCGGTCCGTTGCAGCTCTGCCCAACAGCGTGTTCTCGGTTCTTCGGGCAAGCACGCCCTCTTGCCTTGGCCCCGAGAGCAAAGTCCCGAGCGAGCACTCGACTCAGTGCAATGCACCCGGAAGGACGCTCTCGCTCGCCTTTCAAGGAGCGATTCCTAACAGCAGAAGCAGCAGAGGCACAAACTGCACGACGAGAGGGGACACCGTAGAACACGTCTCTGTCCTGGCACATTTGCGTGTGCGATACTTCCCTCCGGCTCTTCGGGCCTTGCGAAGCTCTGTGTACTGCGAGCGCTGCTACTCGCAGCTGAGAAGGACCGTGGAGCTAGCGGCGAATTCGGAGAGCTCTTCGCTGCACTGCGCCGCTCGCAAGCGGCTTCGTTCTTCGCCTTCTGCCGTCCGGCGAGAGCTGAACTCCAGCGGTCCGTTGCAGCTCTGCCCAACAGCGTGTTCTCGGTTCTGCGGGCAAGCACGCCCTCTTGCCTTGGCCCCGAGAGCAAAGTCCCGAGCGAGCACTCGACTCAGTGCAATGCACCCGGAAGGACGCTCTCGCTCGCCTTTCAAGGAGCGATTCCTAACAGCAGAAGCAGCAGAGGCACAAACTGCACGACGAGAGGGGACAACGTAGAACACGTCTCTGTCCTGGCACATTTTCGTGAGCGATACTTCCCTCCGGGTCTTCGGGCCTTGCGAAGCTCTGTGTACTGCGAGCGCTGCTACTCGCAGCTGAGAAGGACCGTGGAGCTAGCGGCGAATTCGTAGAGCTCTTCGCTGCACTGCGCCGCTCGCAAGCGGCTTCGTTCTTCGCCTTCTGCCGTCCGGCGAGAGCTGAACTCCAGCGGTCAGTTGCAGCTCTGCCCAACAGCGTGTTCTCGGTTCTGCGGGCAAGCACGCCCTCTTGCCTTGGCCCCGAGAGCAAAGTCCCGAGCGAGCACTCGACTCAGTGCAATGCACCCGGAAGGACGCTCTCGCTCGCCTTTCAAGGAGCGATTCCTAACAGCAGAAGCAGCAGAGGCACAAACTGCACGACGAGAGGGGACACCGTAGAACACGTCTCTGTCCTGGCACATTTGCGTGTGCGATACTTCCCTCCGGCTCTTCGGGCCTTGCGAAGCTCTGTGTACTGCGAGAGCAGCTACTCGCAGCTGAGAAGGACCGTGGAGCTAGCGGCGAATTCGGAGAGCTCTTCGCTGCACTGCGCCGCTCGCAAGCGGCTTCGTTCTTCGCCTTCTGCCGTCCGGCGAGAGCTGAACTCCAGCGGTCCGTTGCAGCTCTGCCCAACAGCGTGTTCTCGGTTCTGCGGGCAAGCACGCCCTCTTGCCTTGGCCCCGAGAGCAAAGTCCCGAGCGAGCACTCGACTCAGTGCAATGCACCCGGAAGGACGCTCTCGCTCGCCTTTCAAGGAGCGATTCCTAACAGCAGAAGCAGCAGAGGCACAAACTGCACGACGAGAGGGGACAACGTAGAACACGTCTCTGTCCTGGCACATTTTCGTGAGCGATACTTCCCTCCGGCTCTTCGGGCCTTGCGAAGCTCTGTGTACTGCGAGCGCTGCTACTCGCAGCTGAGAAGGACCGTGGAGCTAGCGGCGAATTCGGAGAGCTCTTCGCTGCACTGCGCCGCTCGCAAGCGGCTTCGTTCTTCGCCTTCTGCCGTCCGGCGAGAGCTGAACTCCAGCGGTCAGTTGCAGCTCTGCCCAACAGCGTGTTCTCAGTTCTGCGGGCAAGCACGCCCTCTTGCCTTGGCCCCGAGAGCAAAGTCCCGAGCGAGCACTCGACTCAGTGCAATGCACCCGGAAGGACGCTCTCGCTCGCCTTTCAAGGAGCGATTCCTAACAGCAGAAGCAGCAGAGGCACAAACTGCACGACGAGAGGGGACAACGTAGAACACGTCTCTGTCCTGGCACATTTTCGTGAGCGATACTTCCCTCCGGGTCTTCGGGCCTTGCGAAGCTCTGTGTACTGCGAGCGCTGCTACTCGCAGCTGAGAAGGACCGTGGAGCTAGCGGCGAATTCGGAGAGCTCTTCGCTGCACTGCGCCGCTCGCAAGCGGCTTCGTTCTTCGCCTTCTGCCGTCCGGCGAGAGCTGAACTCCAGCGGTCAGTTGCAGCTCTGCCCAACAGCGTGTTCTCGGTTCTGCGGGCAAGCACGCCCTCTTGCCTTGGCCCCGAGAGCAAAGTCCCGAGCGAGCACTCGACTCAGTGCAATGCACCCGGAAGGACGCTCTCGCTCGCCTTTCAAGGAGCGATTCCTAACAGCAGAAGCAGCAGAGGCACAAACTGCACGACGAGAGGGGACAACGTAGAACACGTCTCTGTCCTGGCACATTTGCGTGTGCGATACTTCCCTCCGGCTCTTCGGGCCTTGCGAAGCTCTGTGTACTGCGAGCGCTGCTACTCGCAGCTGAGAAGGACCGTGGAGCTAGCGGCGAATTCGGAGAGCTCTTCGCTGCACTGCGCCGCTCGCAAGCGGCTTCGTTCTTCGCCTTCTGCCGTCCGGCGAGAGCTGAACTCCAGCGGTCAGTTGCAGCTCTGCCCAACAGCGTGTTCTCGGTTCTGCGGGCAAGCACGCCCTCTTGCCTTGGCCCCGAGAGCAAAGTCCCGAGCGAGCACTCGACTCAGTGCAATGCACCCGGAAGGACGCTCTCGCTCGCCTTTCAAGGAGCGATTCCTAACAGCAGAAGCAGCAGAGGCACAAACTGCACGACGAGAGGGGACAACGTAGAACACGTCTCTGTCCTGGCACATTTTCGTGTGCGATACTTCCCTCCGGCTCTTCGGGCCTTGCGAAGCTCTGTGTACTGCGAGCGCTGCTACTCGCAGCTGAGAAGGACCGTGGAGCTAGCGGCGAATTCGTAGAGCTCTTCGCTGCACTGCGCCGCTCGCAAGCGCCTTCGTTCTTCGCCTTCTGCCGTCCGGCGAGAGCTGAACTCCAGCGGTCAGTTGCAGCTCTGCCCAACAGCGTGTTCTCGGTTCTGCGGGCAAGCACGCCCTCTTGCCTTGGCCCCGAGAGCAAAGTCCCGAGCGAGCTCTCGACTCAGTGCAATGCACCCGGAAGGACGCTCTCGCTCGCCTTTCAAGGAGCGATTCCTAACAGCAGAAGCAGCAGAGGCACAAACTGCACGACGAGAAGGGACAACGTAGAACACGTCTCTGTCCTGGCACATTTTCGTGTGCGATACTTCCCTCCGGCTCTTCGGGCCTTGCGAAGCTCTGTGTACTGCGAGCGCTGCTACTCGCAGCTGAGAAGGACCGTGGAGCTAGCGGCGAATTCGGAGAGCTCTTCGCTGCACTGCGCCGCTCGCAAGCGGCTTCGTTCTTCGCCTTCTGCCGTCCGGCGAGAGCTGAACTCCAGCGGTCAGTTGCAGCTCTGCCCAACAGCGTGTTCTCGGTTCTGCGGGCAAGCACGCCCTCTTGCCTTGGCCCCGAGTGCAAAGTCCCGAGCGAGCACTCGACTCAGTGCAATGCACCCGGAAGGACGCTCTCGCTCGCCTTTCAAGGAGCGATTCCTAACAGCAGAAGCAGCAGAGGCACAAACTGCACGACGAGAAGGGACAACGTAGAACACGTCTCTGTCCTGGCACATTTTCGTGTGCGATACTTCCCTCCGGCTCTTCGGGCCTTGCGAAGCTCTGTGTACTGCGAGCGCTGCTACTCGCAGCTGAGAAGGACCGTGGAGCTAGCGGCGAATTCGGAGAGCTCTTCGCTGCACTGCGCCGCTCGCAAGCGGCTTCGTTCTTCGCCTTCTGCCGTCCGGCGAGAGCTGAACTCCAGCGGTCAGTTGCAGCTCTGCCCAACAGCGTGTTCTCGGTTCTGCGGGCAAGCACGCCCTCTTGCCTTGGCCCCGAGAGCAAAGTCCCGAGCGAGCACTCGACTCAGTGCAATGCACCCGGAAGGACGCTCTCGCTCGCCTTTCAAGGAGCGATTCCTAACAGCAGAAGCAGCAGAGGCACAAACTGCACGACGAGAGGGGACAACGTAGAACACGTCTCTGTCCTGGCACATTTTCGTGTGCGATACTTCCCTCCGGCTCTTCGGGCCTTGCGAAGCTCTGTGTACTGCGAGCGCTGCTACTCGCAGCTGAGAAGGACCGTGGAGCTAGCGGCGAATTCGGAGAGCTCTTCGCTGCACTGCGCCGCTCGCAAGCGGCTTCGTTCTTCGCCTTCTGCCGTCCGGCGAGAGCTGAACTCCAGCGGTCAGTTGCAGCTCTGCCCAACAGCGTGTTCTCGGTTCTGCGGGCAAGCACGCCCTCTTGCCTTGGCCCCGAGAGCAAAGTCCCGAGCGAGCACTCGACTCAGTGCAATGCACCCGGAAGGACGCTCTCGCTCGCCTTTCAAGGAGCGATTCCTAACAGCAGAAGCAGCAGAGGCACAAACTGCACGACGAGAGGGGACAACGTAGAACACGTCTCTGTCCTGGCACATTTGCGTGTGCGATACTTCCCTCCGGCTCTTCGGGCCTTGCGAAGCTCTGTGTACTGCGAGCGCTGCTACTCGCAGCTGAGAAGGACCGTGGAGCTAGCGGCGAATTCGGAGAGCTCTTCGCTGCACTGCGCCGCTCGCAAGCGGCTTCGTTCTTCGCCTTCTGCCGTCCGGCGAGAGCTGAACTCCAGCGGTCAGTTGCAGCTCTGCCCAACAGCGTGTTCTCAGTTCTGCGGGCAAGCACGCCCTCTTGCCTTGGCCCCGAGAGCAAAGTCCCGAGCGAGCACTCGACTCAGTGCAATGCACCCGGAAGGACGCTCTCGCTCGCCTTTCAAGGAGCGATTCCTAACAGCAGAAGCAGCAGAGGCACAAACTGCACGACGAGAGGGGACAACGTAGAACACGTCTCTGTCCTGGCACATTTTCGTGTGCGATACTTCCCTCCGGCTCTTCGGGCCTTGCGAAGCCCCGTGTACTGCGAGCGCTGCTACTCGCAGCTGAGAAGGACCGTGGAGCTAGCGGCGAATTCGGAGAGCTCTTCGCTGCACTGCGCCGCTCGCAAGCGGCTTCGTTCTTCGCCTTCTGCCGTCCGGCGAGAGCTGAACTCCAGCGGTCAGTTGCAGCTCTGCCCAACAGCGTGTTCTCGGTTCTGCGGGCAAGCACGCCCTCTTGCCTTGGCCCCGAGTGCAAAGTCCCGAGCGAGCACTCGACTCAGTGCAATGCACCCGGAAGGACGCTCTCGCTCGCCTTTCAAGGAGCGATTCCTAACAGCAGAAGCAGCAGAGGCACAAACTGCACGACGAGAAGGGACAACGTAGAACACGTCTCTGTCCTGGCACATTTTCGTGTGCGATACTTCCCTCCGGCTCTTCGGGCCTTGCGAAGCTCTGTGTACTGCGAGCGCTGCTACTCGCAGCTGAGAAGGACCGTGGAGCTAGCGGCGAATTCGGAGAGCTCTTCGCTGCACTGCGCCGCTCGCAAGCG
The DNA here is from genome assembly GCF_052056855.1 of Sturnus vulgaris. Taxonomy (NCBI): domain Eukaryota; kingdom Metazoa; phylum Chordata; class Aves; order Passeriformes; family Sturnidae; genus Sturnus; species Sturnus vulgaris. The sequence goes on along the minus strand of NC_142244.1, from coordinate 27,233,441 downwards.
GCTTCGTTCTTCGCCTTCTGCCGTCCGGCGAGAGCTGAACTCCAGCGGTCAGTTGCAGCTCTGCCCAACAGCGTGTTCTCGGTTCTGCGGGCAAGCACGCCCTCTTGCCTTGGCCCCGAGAGCAAAGTCCCGAGCGAGCACTCGACTCAGTGCAATGCACCCGGAAGGACGCTCTCGCTCGCCTTTCAAGGAGCGATTCCTAACAGCAGAAGCAGCAGAGGCACAAACTGCACGACGAGAGGGGACAACGTAGAACACGTCTCTGTCCTGGCACATTTTCGTGTGCGATACTTCCCTCCGGCTCTTCGGGCCTTGCGAAGCTCTGTGTACTGCGAGCGCTGCTACTCGCAGCTGAGAAGGACCGTGGAGCTAGCGGCGAATTCGGAGAGCTCTTCGCTGCACTGCGCCGCTCGCAAGCGGCTTCGTTCTTCGCCTTCTGCCGTCCGGCGAGAGCTGAACTCCAGCGGTCAGTTGCAGCTCTGCCCAACAGCGTGTTCTCGGTTCTGCGGGCAAGCACGCCCTCTTGCCTTGGCCGCGAGAGCAAAGTCCCGAGCGAGCACTCGACTCAGTGCAATGCACCCGGAAGGACGCTCTCGCTCGCCTTTCAAGGAGCGATTCCTAACAGCAGAAGCAGCAGAGGCACAAACTGCACGACGAGAGGGGACACCGTAGAACACGTCTCTGTCCTGGCACATTTGCGTGTGCGATACTTCCCTCCGGCTCTTCGGGCCTTGCGAAGCCCCGTGTACTGCGAGCGCTGCTACTCGCAGCTGAGAAGGACCGTGGAGCTAGCGGCGAATTCGGAGAGCTCTTCGCTGCACTGCGCCGCTCGCAAGCGGCTTCGTTCTTCGCCTTCTGCCGTCCGGCGAGAGCTGAACTCCAGCGGTCAGTTGCAGCTCTGCCCAACAGCGTGTTCTCGGTTCTGCGGGCAAGCACGCCCTCTTGCCTTGGCCCCGAGAGCAAAGTCCCGAGCGAGCACTCGACTCAGTGCAATGCACCCGGAAGGACGCTCTCGCTCGCCTTTCAAGGAGCGATTCCTAACAGCAGAAGCAGCAGAGGCACAAACTGCACGACGAGAGGGGACAACGTAGAACACGTCTCTGTCCTGGAACATTTTCGTGTGCGATACTTCCCTCCGGCTCTTCGGGCCTTGCGAAGCTCTGTGTACTGCGAGCGCTGCTACTCGCAGCTGAGAAGGACCGTGGAGCTAGCGGCGAATTCGGAGAGCTCTTCGCTGCACTGCGCCGCTCGCAAGCGGCTTCGTTCTTCGCCTTCTGCCGTCCGGCGAGAGCTGAACTCCAGCGGTCAGTTGCAGCTCTGCCCAACAGCGTGTTCTCGGTTCTGCGGGCAAGCACGCCCTCTTGCCTTGGCCCCGAGAGCAAAGTCCCGAGCGAGCACTCGACTCAGTGCAATGCACCCGGAAGGACGCTCTCGCTCGCCTTTCAAGGAGCGATTCCTAACAGCAGAAGCAGCAGAGGCACAAACTGCACGACGAGAGGGGACAACGTAGAACACGTCTCTGTCCTGGCACATTTGCGTGTGCGATACTTCCCTCCGGCTCTTCGGGCCTTGCGAAGCTCTGTGTACTGCGAGCGCTGCTACTCGCAGCTGAGAAGGACCGTGGAGCTAGCGGCGAATTCGGAGAGCTCTTCGCTGCACTGCGCCGCTCGCAAGCGGCTTCGTTCTTCGCCTTCTGCCGTCCGGCGAGAGCTGAACTCCAGCGGTCAGTTGCAGCTCTGCCCAACAGCGTGTTCTCAGTTCTGCGGGCAAGCACGCCCTCTTGCCTTGGCCCCGAGAGCAAAGTCCCGAGCGAGCACTCGACTCAGTGCAATGCACCCGGAAGGACGCTCTCGCTCGCCTTTCAAGGAGCGATCCCTAACAGCAGAAGCAGCAGAGGCACAAACTGCACGACGAGAGGGGACAACGTAGAACACGTCTCTGTCCTGGCACATTTTCGTGTGCGATACTTCCCTCCGGCTCTTCGGGCCTTGCGAAGCCCCGTGTACTGCGAGCGCTGCTACTCGCAGCTGAGAAGGACCGTGGAGCTAGCGGCGAATTCGGAGAGCTCTTCGCTGCACTGCGCCGCTCGCAAGCGGCTTCGTTCTTCGCCTTCTGCCGTCCGGCGAGAGCTGAACTCCAGCGGTCAGTTGCAGCTCTGCCCAACAGCGTGTTCTCGGTTCTGCGGGCAAGCACGCCCTCTTGCCTTGGCCCCGAGTGCAAAGTCCCGAGCGAGCACTCGACTCAGTGCAATGCACCCGGAAGGACGCTCTCGCTCGCCTTTCAAGGAGCGATTCCTAACAGCAGAAGCAGCAGAGGCACAAACTGCACGACGAGAAGGGACAACGTAGAACACGTCTCTGTCCTGGCACATTTTCGTGTGCGATACTTCCCTCCGGCTCTTCGGGCCTTGCGAAGCTCTGTGTACTGCGAGCGCTGCTACTCGCAGCTGAGAAGGACCGTGGAGCTAGCGGCGAATTCGGAGAGCTCTTCGCTGCACTGCGCCGCTCGCAAGCGGCTTCGTTCTTCGCCTTCTGCCGTCCGGCGAGAGCTGAACTCCAGCGGTCAGTTGCAGCTCTGCCCAACAGCGTGTTCTCAGTTCTGCGGGCAAGCACGCCCTCTTGCCTTGGCCCCGAGAGCAAAGTCCCGAGCGAGCACTCGACTCAGTGCAATGCACCCGGAAGGACGCTCTCGCTCGCCTTTCAAGGAGCGATTCCTAACAGCAGAAGCAGCAGAGGCACAAACTGCACGACGAGAGGGGACAACGTAGAACACGTCTCTGTCCTGGCACATTTTCGTGTGCGATACTTCCCTCCGGCTCTTCGGGCCTTGCGAAGCTCTGTGTACTGCGAGCGCTGCTACTCGCAGCTGAGAAGGACCGTGGAGCTAGCGGCGAATTCGGAGAGCTCTTCGCTGCACTGCGCCGCTCGCAAGCGGCTTCGTTCTTCGCCTTCTGCCGTCCGGCGAGAGCTGAACTCCAGCGGTCAGTTGCAGCTCTGCCCAACAGCGTGTTCTCAGTTCTGCGGGCAAGCACGCCCTCTTGCCTTGGCCCCGAGAGCAAAGTCCCGAGCGAGCACTCGACTCAGTGCAATGCACCCGGAAGGACGCTCTCGCTCGCCTTTCAAGGAGCGATTCCTAACAGCAGAAGCAGCAGAGGCACAAACTGCACGACGAGAGGGGACAACGTAGAACACGTCTCTGTCCTGGCACATTTTCGTGTGCGATACTTCCCTCCGGCTCTTCGGGCCTTGCGAAGCTCTGTGTACTGCGAGCGCTGCTACTCGCAGCTGAGAAGGACCGTGGAGCTAGCGGCGAATTCGGAGAGCTCTTCGCTGCACTGCGCCGCTCGCAAGCGGCTTCGTTCTTCGCCTTCTGCCGTCCGGCGAGAGCTGAACTCCAGCGGTCAGTTGCAGCTCTGCCCAACAGCGTGTTCTCAGTTCTGCGGGCAAGCACGCCCTCTTGCCTTGGCCCCGAGTGCAAAGTCCCGAGCGAGCACTCGACTCAGTGCAATGCACCCGGAAGGACGCTCTCGCTCGCCTTTCAAGGAGCGATTCCTAACAGCAGAAGCAGCAGAGGCACAAACTGCACGACGAGAAGGGACAACGTAGAACACGTCTCTGTCCTGGCACATTTTCGTGTGCGATACTTCCCTCCGGCTCTTCGGGCCTTGCGAAGCTCTGTGTACTGCGAGCGCTGCTACTCGCAGCTGAGAAGGACCGTGGAGCTAGCGGCGAATTCGGAGAGCTCTTCGCTGCACTGCGCCGCTCGCAAGCGGCTTCGTTCTTCGCCTTCTGCCGTCCGGCGAGAGCTGAACTCCAGCGGTCAGTTGCAGCTCTGCCCAACAGCGTGTTCTCAGTTCTGCGGGCAAGCACGCCCTCTTGCCTTGGCCCCGAGAGCAAAGTCCCGAGCGAGCACTCGACTCAGTGCAATGCACCCGGAAGGACGCTCTCGCTCGCCTTTCAAGGAGCGATTCCTAACAGCAGAAGCAGCAGAGGCACAAACTGCACGACGAGAGGGGACAACGTAGAACACGTCTCTGTCCTGGCACATTTTCGTGTGCGATACTTCCCTCCGGCTCTTCGGGCCTTGCGAAGCTCTGTGTACTGCGAGCGCTGCTACTCGCAGCTGAGAAGGACCGTGGAGCTAGCGGCGAATTCGGAGAGCTCTTCGCTGCACTGCGCCGCTCGCAAGCGGCTTCGTTCTTCGCCTTCTGCCGTCCGGCGAGAGCTGAACTCCAGCGGTCAGTTGCAGCTCTGCCCAACAGCGTGTTCTCAGCTCTGCGGGCAAGCACGCCCTCTTGCCTTGGCCCCGAGAGCAAAGTCCCGAGCGAGCACTCGACTCAGTGCAATGCACCCGGAAGGACGCTCTCGCTCGCCTTTCAAGGAGCGATCCCTAACAGCAGAAGCAGCAGAGGCACAAACTGCACGACGAGAGGGGACAACGTAGAACACGTCTCTGTCCTGGCACATTTGCGTGTGCGATACGTCCCTCCGGGTCTTCGGGCCTTGCGAAGCTCTGTGTACTGCGAGCGCTGCTACTCGCAGCTGAGAAGGACCGTGGAGCTAGCGGCGAATTCGGAGAGCTCTTCGCTGCACTGCGCCGCTCGCAAGCGGCTTCGTTCTTCGCCTTCTGCCGTCCGGCGAGAGCTGAACTCCAGCGGTCAGTTGCAGCTCTGCCCAACAGCGTGTTCTCAGCTCTGCGGGCAAGCACGCCCTCTTGCCTTGGCCCCGAGAGCAAAGTCCCGAGCGAGCACTCGACTCAGTGCAATGCACCCGGAAGGACGCTCTCGCTCGCCTTTCAAGGAGCGATTCCTAACAGCAGAAGCAGCAGAGGCACAAACTGCACGACGAGAGGGGACAACGTAGAACACGTCTCTGTCCTGGCACATTTGCGTGTGCGATACTTCCCTCCGGCTCTTCGGGCCTTGCGAAGCTCTGTGTACTGCGAGCGCTGCTACTCGCAGCTGAGAAGGACCGTGGAGCTAGCGGCGAATTCGGAGAGCTCTTCGCTGCACTGCGCCGCTCGCAAGCGGCTTCGTTCTTCGCCTTCTGCCGTCCGGCGAGAGCTGAACTCCAGCGGTCAGTTGCAGCTCTGCCCAACAGCGTGTTCTCGGTTCTGCGGGCAAGCACGCCCTCTTGCCTTGGCCCCGAGAGCAAAGTCCCGAGCGAGCACTCGACTCAGTGCAATGCACCCGGAAGGACGCTCTCGCTCGCCTTTCAAGGAGCGATTCCTAACAGCAGAAGCAGCAGAGGCACAAACTGCACGACGAGAGGGGACAACGTAGAACACGTCTCTGTCCTGGCACATTTTCGTGTGCGATACTTCCCTCCGGCTCTTCGGGCCTTGCGAAGCTCTGTGTACTGCGAGCGCTGCTACTCGCAGCTGAGAAGGACCGTGGAGCTAGCGGCGAATTCGGAGAGCTCTTCGCTGCACTGCGCCGCTCGCAAGCGGCTTCGTTCTTCGCCTTCTGCCGTCCGGCGAGAGCTGAACTCCAGCGGTCAGTTGCAGCTCTGCCCAACAGCGTGTTCTCGGTTCTGCGGGCAAGCACGCCCTCTTGCCTTGGCCCCGAGAGCAAAGTCCCGAGCGAGCACTCGACTCAGTGCAATGCACCCGGAAGGACGCTCTCGCTCGCCTTTCAAGGAGCGATTCCTAACAGCAGAAGCAGCAGAGGCACAAACTGCACGACGAGAGGGGACAACGTAGAACACGTCTCTGTCCTGGCACATTTGCGTGTGCGATACTTCCCTCCGGCTCTTCGGGCCTTGCGAAGCTCTGTGTACTGCGAGCGCTGCTACTCGCAGCTGAGAAGGACCGTGGAGCTAGCGGCGAATTCGGAGAGCTCTTCGCTGCACTGCGCCGCTCGCAAGCGGCTTCGTTCTTCGCCTTCTGCCGTCCGGCGAGAGCTGAACTCCAGCGGTCAGTTGCAGCTCTGCCCAACAGCGTGTTCTCGGTTCTGCGGGCAAGCACGCCCTCTTGCCTTGGCCGCGAGAGCAAAGTCCCGAGCGAGCACTCGACTCAGTGCAATGCACCCGGAAGGACGCTCTCGCTCGCCTTTCAAGGAGCGATTCCTAACAGCAGAAGCAGCAGAGGCACAAACTGCACGACGAGAGGGGACAACGTAGAACACGTCTCTGTCCTGGAACATTTTCGTGTGCGATACTTCCCTCCGGCTCTTCGGGCCTTGCGAAGCTCTGTGTACTGCGAGCGCTGCTACTCGCAGCTGAGAAGGACCGTGGAGCTAGCGGCGAATTCGGAGAGCTCTTCGCTGCACTGCGCCGCTCGCAAGCGGCTTCGTTCTTCGCCTTCTGCCGTCCGGCGAGAGCTGAACTCCAGCGGTCAGTTGCAGCTCTGCCCAACAGCGTGTTCTCAGTTCTGCGGGCAAGCACGCCCTCTTGCCTTGGCCCCGAGAGCAAAGTCCCGAGCGAGCACTCGACTCAGTGCAATGCACCCGGAAGGACGCTCTCGCTCGCCTTTCAAGGAGCGATTCCTAACAGCAGAAGCAGCAGAGGCACAAACTGCACGACGAGAGGGGACAACGTAGAACACGTCTCTGTCCTGGCACATTTGCGTGTGCGATACTTCCCTCCGGCTCTTCGGGCCTTGCGAAGCTCTGTGTACTGCGAGCGCTGCTACTCGCAGCTGAGAAGGACCGTGGAGCTAGCGGCGAATTCGGAGAGCTCTTCGCTGCACTGCGCCGCTCGCAAGCGGCTTCGTTCTTCGCCTTCTGCCGTCCGGCGAGAGCTGAACTCCAGCGGTCAGTTGCAGCTCTGCCCAACAGCGTGTTCTCGGTTCTTCGGGCAAGCACGCCCTCTTGCCTTGGCCCCGAGAGCAAAGTCCCGAGCGAGCACTCGACTCAGTGCAATGCACCCGGAAGGACGCTCTCGCTCGCCTTTCAAGGAGCGATTCCTAACAGCAGAAGCAGCAGAGGCACAAACTGCACGACGAGAGGGGACAACGTAGAACACGTCTCTGTCCTGGCACATTTTCGTGAGCGATACTTCCCTCCGGCTCTTCGGGCCTTGCGAAGCTCTGTGTACTGCGAGCGCTGCTACTCGCAGCTGAGAAGGACCGTGGAGGTAGCGGCGAATTCGGAGAGCTCTTCGCTGCACTGCGCCGCTCGCAAGCGGCTTCGTTCTTCGCCTTCTGCCGTCCGGCGAGAGCTGAACTCCAGCGGTCAGTTGCAGCTCTGCCCAACAGCGTGTTCTCAGTTCTGCGGGCAAGCACGCCCTCTTGCCTTGGCCCCGAGAGCAAAGTCCCGAGCGAGCACTCGACTCAGTGCAATGCACCCGGAAGGACGCTCTCGCTCGCCTTTCAAGGAGCGATTCCTAACAGCAGAAGCAGCAGAGGCACAAACTGCACGACGAGAGGGGACAACGTAGAACACGTCTCTGTCCTGGCACATTTTCGTGTGCGATACTTCCCTCCGGCTCTTCGGGCCTTGCGAAGCTCTGTGTACTGCGAGCGCTGCTACTCGCAGCTGAGAAGGACCGTGGAGCTAGCGGCGAATTCGGAGAGCTCTTCGCTGCACTGCGCCGCTCGCAAGCGGCTTCGTTCTTCGCCTTCTGCCGTCCGGCGAGAGCTGAACTCCAGCGGTCAGTTGCAGCTCTGCCCAACAGCGTGTTCTCGGTTCTGCGGGCAAGCACGCCCTCTTGCCTTGGCCCCGAGAGCAAAGTCCCGAGCGAGCTCTCGACTCAGTGCAATGCACCCGGAAGGACGCTCTCGCTCGTCTTTCAAGGAGCGATTCCTAAAAGCAGAAGCAGCAGAGGCACAAACTGCACGACGAGAGGGGACAACGTAGAACACGTCTCTGTCCTGGCACATTTGCGTGTGCGATACTTCCCTCCGGCTCTTCGGGCCTTGCGAAGCTCTGTGTACTGCGAGCGCTGCTACTCGCAGCTGAGAAGGACCGTGGAGCTAGCGGCGAATTCGGAGAGCTCTTCGCTGCACTGCGCCGCTCGCAAGCGGCTTCGTTCTTCGCCTTCTGCCGTCCGGCGAGAGCTGAACTCCAGCGGTCAGTTGCAGCTCTGCCCAACAGCGTGTTCTCAGTTCTGCGGGCAAGCACGCCCTCTTGCCTTGGCCCCGAGAGCAAAGTCCCGAGCGAGCACTCGACTCAGTGCAATGCACCCGGAAGGACGCTCTCGCTCGTCTTTCAAGGAGCGATTCCTAACAGCAGAAGCAGCAGAGGCACAAACTGGACGACGAGAGGGGACAACGTAGAACACGTCTCTGTCCTGGCACATTTTCGTGTGCGATACTTCCCTCCGGCTCTTCGGGCCTTGCGAAGCTCTGTGTACTGCGAGCGCTGCTACTCGCAGCTGAGAAGGACCGTGGAGCTAGCGGCGAATTCGGAGAGCTCTTCGCTGCACTGCGCCGCTCGCAAGCGGCTTCGTTCTTCGCCTTCTGCCGTCCGGCGAGAGCTGAACTCCAGCGGTCAGTTGCAGCTCTGCCCAACAGCGTGTTCTCAGTTCTGCGGGCAAGCACGCCCTCTTGCCTTGGCCCCGAGAGCAAAGTCCCGAGCGAGCACTCGACTCAGTGCAATGCACCCGGAAGGACGCTCTCGCTCGCCTTTCAAGGAGCGATTCCTAACAGCAGAAGCAGCAGAGGCACAAACTGCACGACGAGAGGGGACAACGTAGAACACGTCTCTGTCCTGGCACATTTTCGTGTGCGATACTTCCCTCCGGCTCTTCGGGCCTTGCGAAGCTCTGTGTACTGCGAGCGCTGCTACTCGCAGCTGAGAAGGACCGTGGAGCTAGCGGCGAATTCGGAGAGCTCTTCGCTGCACTGCGCCGCTCGCAAGCGGCTTCGTTCTTCGCCTTCTGCCGTCCGGCGAGAGCTGAACTCCAGCGGTCAGTTGCAGCTCTGCCCAACAGCGTGTTCTCAGTTCTGCGGGCAAGCACGCCCTCTTGCCTTGGCCCCGAGAGCAAAGTCCCGAGCGAGCTCTCGACTCAGTGCAATGCACCCGGAAGGACGCTCTCGCTCGCCTTTCAAGGAGCGATTCCTAACAGCAGAAGCAGCAGAGGCACAAACTGCACGACGAGAAGGGACAACGTAGAACACGTCTCTGTCCTGGCACATTTTCGTGTGCGATACTTCCCTCCGGCTCTTCGGGCCTTGCGAAGCTCTGTGTACTGCGAGCGCTGCTACTCGCAGCTGAGAAGGACCGTGGAGCTAGCGGCGAATTCGGAGAGCTCTTCGCTGCACTGCGCCGCTCGCAAGCGGCTTCGTTCTTCGCCTTCTGCCGTCCGGCGAGAGCTGAACTCCAGCGGTCAGTTGCAGCTCTGCCCAACAGCGTGTTCTCGGTTCTGCGGGCAAGCACGCCCTCTTGCCTTGGCCCCGAGAGCAAAGTCCCGAGCGAGCACTCGACTCAGTGCAATGCACCCGGAAGGACGCTCTCGCTCGCCTTTCAAGGAGCGATTCCTAACAGCAGAAGCAGCAGAGGCACAAACTGCACGACGAGAGGGGACAACGTAGAACACGTCTCTGTCCTGGCACATTTGCGTGTGCGATACTTCCCTCCGGCTCTTCGGGCCTTGCGAAGCTCTGTGTACTGCGAGCGCTGCTACTCGCAGCTGAGAAGGACCGTGGAGCTAGCGGCGAATTCGGAGAGCTCTTCGCTGCACTGCGCCGCTCGCAAGCGGCTTCGTTCTTCGCCTTCTGCCGTCCGGCGAGAGCTGAACTCCAGCGGTCAGTTGCAGCTCTGCCCAACAGCGTGTTCTCGGTTCTGCGGGCAAGCACGCCCTCTTGCCTTGGCCGCGAGAGCAAAGTCCCGAGCGAGCACTCGACTCAGTGCAATGCACCCGGAAGGACGCTCTCGCTCGCCTTTCAAGGAGCGATTCCTAACAGCAGAAGCAGCAGAGGCACAAACTGCACGACGAGAGGGGACAACGTAGAACACGTCTCTGTCCTGGCACATTTTCGTGAGCGATACTTCCCTCCGGCTCTTCGGGCCTTGCGAAGCTCTGTGTACTGCGAGCGCTGCTACTCGCAGCTGAGAAGGACCGTGGAGCTAGCGGCGAATTCGGAGAGCTCTTCGCTGCACTGCGCCGCTCGCAAGCGGCTTCGTTCTTCGCCTTCTGCCGTCCGGCGAGAGCTGAACTCCAGCGGTCAGTTGCAGCTCTGCCCAACAGCGTGTTCTCAGTTCTGCGGGCAAGCACGCCCTCTTGCCTTGGCCCCGAGTGCAAAGTCCCGAGCGAGCACTCGACTCAGTGCAATGCACCCGGAAGGACGCTCTCGCTCGCCTTTCAAGGAGCGATTCCTAACAGCAGAAGCAGCAGAGGCACAAACTGCACGACGAGAAGGGACAACGTAGAACACGTCTCTGTCCTGGCACATTTTCGTGTGCGATACTTCCCTCCGGCTCTTCGGGCCTTGCGAAGCTCTGTGTACTGCGAGCGCTGCTACTCGCAGCTGAGAAGGACCGTGGAGCTAGCGGCGAATTCGGAGAGCTCTTCGCTGCACTGCGCCGCTCGCAAGCGGCTTCGTTCTTCGCCTTCTGCCGTCCGGCGAGAGCTGAACTCCAGCGGTCAGTTGCAGCTCTGCCCAACAGCGTGTTCTCAGTTCTGCGGGCAAGCACGCCCTCTTGCCTTGGCCCCGAGAGCAAAGTCCCGAGCGAGCTCTCGACTCAGTGCAATGCACCCGGAAGGACGCTCTCGCTCGTCTTTCAAGGAGCGATTCCTAAAAGCAGAAGCAGCAGAGGCACAAACTGCACGACGAGAGGGGACAACGTAGAACACGTCTCTGTCCTGGCACATTTGCGTGTGCGATACTTCCCTCCGGCTCTTCGGGCCTTGCGAAGCTCTGTGTACTGCGAGCGCTGCTACTCGCAGCTGAGAAGGACCGTGGAGCTAGCGGCGAATTCGGAGAGCTCTTCGCTGCACTGCGCCGCTCGCAAGCGCCTTCGTTCTTCGCCTTCTGCCGTCCGGCGAGAGCTGAACTCCAGCGGTCAGTTGCAGCTCTGCCCAACAGCGTGTTCTCAGTTCTGCGGGCAAGCACGCCCTCTTGCCTTGGCCCCGAGAGCAAAGTCCCGAGCGAGCACTCGACTCAGTGCAATGCACCCGGAAGGACGCTCTCGCTCGTCTTTCAAGGAGCGATTCCTAACAGCAGAAGCAGCAGAGGCACAAACTGGACGACGAGAGGGGACAACGTAGAACACGTCTCTGTCCTGGCACATTTTCGTGTGCGATACTTCCCTCCGGCTCTTCGGGCCTTGCGAAGCTCTGTGTACTGCGAGCGCTGCTACTCGCAGCTGAGAAGGACCGTGGAGCTAGCGGCGAATTCGGAGAGCTCTTCGCTGCACTGCGCCGCTCGCAAGCGGCTTCGTTCTTCGCCTTCTGCCGTCCGGCGAGAGCTGAACTCCAGCGGTCAGTTGCAGCTCTGCCCAACAGCGTGTTCTCAGTTCTGCGGGCAAGCACGCCCTCTTGCCTTGGCCCCGAGAGCAAAGTCCCGAGCGAGCACTCGACTCAGTGCAATGCACCCGGAAGGACGCTCTCGCTCGCCTTTCAAGGAGCGATTCCTAACAGCAGAAGCAGCAGAGGCACAAACTGCACGACGAGAGGGGACAACGTAGAACACGTCTCTGTCCTGGCACATTTTCGTGTGCGATACTTCCCTCCGGCTCTTCGGGCCTTGCGAAGCTCTGTGTACTGCGAGCGCTGCTACTCGCAGCTGAGAAGGACCGTGGAGCTAGCGGCGAATTCGGAGAGCTCTTCGCTGCACTGCGCCGCTCGCAAGCGGCTTCGTTCTTCGCCTTCTGCCGTCCGGCGAGAGCTGAACTCCAGCGGTCAGTTGCAGCTCTGCCCAACAGCGTGTTCTCAGTTCTGCGGGCAAGCACGCCCTCTTGCCTTGGCCCCGAGAGCAAAGTCCCGAGCGAGCTCTCGACTCAGTGCAATGCACCCGGAAGGACGCTCTCGCTCGCCTTTCAAGGAGCGATTCCTAACAGCAGAAGCAGCAGAGGCACAAACTGCACGACGAGAAGGGACAACGTAGAACACGTCTCTGTCCTGGCACATTTTCGTGTGCGATACTTCCCTCCGGCTCTTCGGGCCTTGCGAAGCTCTGTGTACTGCGAGCGCTGCTACTCGCAGCTGAGAAGGACCGTGGAGCTAGCGGCGAATTCGGAGAGCTCTTCGCTGCACTGCGCCGCTCGCAAGCGGCTTCGTTCTTCGCCTTCTGCCGTCCGGCGAGAGCTGAACTCCAGCGGTCAGTTGCAGCTCTGCCCAACAGCGTGTTCTCGGTTCTGCGGGCAAGCACGCCCTCTTGCCTTGGCCCCGAGAGCAAAGTCCCGAGCGAGCACTCGACTCAGTGCAATGCACCCGGAAGGACGCTCTCGCTCGCCTTTCAAGGAGCGATTCCTAACAGCAGAAGCAGCAGAGGCACAAACTGCACGACGAGAGGGGACAACGTAGAACACGTCTCTGTCCTGGCACATTTGCGTGTGCGATACTTCCCTCCGGCTCTTCGGGCCTTGCGAAGCTCTGTGTACTGCGAGCGCTGCTACTCGCAGCTGAGAAGGACCGTGGAGCTAGCGGCGAATTCGGAGAGCTCTTCGCTGCACTGCGCCGCTCGCAAGCGGCTTCGTTCTTCGCCTTCTGCCGTCCGGCGAGAGCTGAACTCCAGCGGTCAGTTGCAGCTCTGCCCAACAGCGTGTTCTCGGTTCTGCGGGCAAGCACGCCCTCTTGCCTTGGCCGCGAGAGCAAAGTCCCGAGCGAGCACTCGACTCAGTGCAATGCACCCGGAAGGACGCTCTCGCTCGCCTTTCAAGGAGCGATTCCTAACAGCAGAAGCAGCAGAGGCACAAACTGCACGACGAGAGGGGACAACGTAGAACACGTCTCTGTCCTGGCACATTTTCGTGAGCGATACTTCCCTCCGGCTCTTCGGGCCTTGCGAAGCTCTGTGTACTGCGAGCGCTGCTACTCGCAGCTGAGAAGGACCGTGGAGCTAGCGGCGAATTCGGAGAGCTCTTCGCTGCACTGCGCCGCTCGCAAGCGGCTTCGTTCTTCGCCTTCTGCCGTCCGGCGAGAGCTGAACTCCAGCGGTCAGTTGCAGCTCTGCCCAACAGCGTGTTCTCAGTTCTGCGGGCAAGCACGCCCTCTTGCCTTGGCCCCGAGTGCAAAGTCCCGAGCGAGCACTCGACTCAGTGCAATGCACCCGGAAGGACGCTCTCGCTCGCCTTTCAAGGAGCGATTCCTAACAGCAGAAGCAGCAGAGGCACAAACTGCACGACGAGAAGGGACAACGTAGAACACGTCTCTGTCCTGGCACATTTTCGTGTGCGATACTTCCCTCCGGCTCTTCGGGCCTTGCGAAGCTCTGTGTACTGCGAGCGCTGCTACTCGCAGCTGAGAAGGACCGTGGAGCTAGCGGCGAATTCGGAGAGCTCTTCGCTGCACTGCGCCGCTCGCAAGCGGCTTCGTTCTTCGCCTTCTGCCGTCCGGCGAGAGCTGAACTCCAGCGGTCAGTTGCAGCTCTGCCCAACAGCGTGTTCTCAGTTCTGCGGGCAAGCACGCCCTCTTGCCTTGGCCCCGAGAGCAAAGTCCCGAGCGAGCTCTCGACTCAGTGCAATGCACCCGGAAGGACGCTCTCGCTCGTCTTTCAAGGAGCGATTCCTAACAGCAGAAGCAGCAGAGGCACAAACTGCACGACGAGAAGGGACAACGTAGAACACGTCTCTGTCCTGGCACATTTTCGTGTGCGATACTTCCCTCCGGGTCTTCGGTCCTTGCGAAGCTCTGTGTACTGCGAGCGCTGCTACTCGCAGCTGAGAAGGACCGTGGAGCTAGCGGCGAATTCGGAGAGCTCTTCGCTGCACTGCGCCGCTCGCAAGCGGCTTCGTTCTTCGCCTTCTGCCGTCCGGCGAGAGCTGAACTCCAGCGGTCAGTTGCAGCTCTGCCCAACAGCGTGTTCTCAGTTCTGCGGGCAAGCACGCCCTCTTGCCTTGGCCCCGAGAGCAAAGTCCCGAGCGAGCACTCGACTCAGTGCAATGCACCCGGAAGGACGCTCTCGCTCGCCTTTCAAGGAGCGATTCCTAACAGCAGAAGCAGCAGAGGCACAAACTGCACGACGAGAGGGGACAACGTAGAACACGTCTCTGTCCTGGCACATTTTCGTGTGCGATACTTCCCTCCGGCTCTTCGGGCCTTGCGAAGCTCTGTGTACTGCGAGCGCTGCTACTCGCAGCTGAGAAGGACCGTGGAGCTAGCGGCGAATTCGGAGAGCTCTTCGCTGCACTGCGCCGCTCGCAAGCGGCTTCGTTCTTCGCCTTCTGCCGTCCGGCGAGAGCTGAACTCCAGCGGTCAGTTGCAGCTCTGCCCAACAGCGTGTTCTCAGTTCTGCGGGCAAGCACGCCCTCTTGCCTTGGCCCCGAGAGCAAAGTCCCGAGCGAGCACTCGACTCAGTGCAATGCACCCGGAAGGACGCTCTCGCTCGCCTTTCAAGGAGCGATTCCTAACAGCAGAAGCAGCAGAGGCACAAACTGCACGACGAGAGGGGACAACGTAGAACACGTCTCTGTCCTGGCACATTTTCGTGTGCGATACTTCCCTCCGGCTCTTCGGGCCTTGCGAAGCTCTGTGTACTGCGAGCGCTGCTACTCGCAGCTGAGAAGGACCGTGGAGCTAGCGGCGAATTCGGAGAGCTCTTCGCTGCACTGCGCCGCTCGCAAGCGGCTTCGTTCTTCGCCTTCTGCCGTCCGGCGAGAGCTGAACTCCAGCGGTCAGTTGCAGCTCTGCCCAACAGCGTGTTCTCAGTTCTGCGGGCAAGCACGCCCTCTTGCCTTGGCCCCGAGAGCAAAGTCCCGAGCGAGCACTCGACTCAGTGCAATGCACCCGGAAGGACGCTCTCGCTCGCCTTTCAAGGAGCGATTCCTAACAGCAGAAGCAGCAGAGGCACAAACTGCACGACGAGAGGGGACAACGTAGAACACGTCTCTGTCCTGGCACATTTGCGTGTGCGATACTTCCCTCCGGCTCTTCGGGCCTTGCGAAGCTCTGTGTACTGCGAGCGCTGCTACTCGCAGCTGAGAAGGACCGTGGAGCTAGCGGCGAATTCGGAGAGCTCTTCGCTGCACTGCGCCGCTCGCAAGCGCCTTCGTTCTTCGCCTTCTGCCGTCCGGCGAGAGCTGAACTCCAGCGGTCAGTTGCAGCTCTGCCCAACAGCGTGTTCTCGGTTCTGCGGGCAAGCACGCCCTCTTGCCTTGGCCCCGAGAGCAAAGTCCCGAGCGAGCACTCGACTCAGTGCAATGCACCCGGAAGGACGCTCTCGCTCGCCTTTCAAGGAGCGATTCCTAACAGCAGAAGCAGCAGAGGCACAAACTGCACGACGAGAGGGGACAACGTAGAACACGTCTCTGTCCTGGCACATTTGCGTGTGCGATACTTCCCTCCGGCTCTTCGGGCCTTGCGAAGCTCTGTGTACTGCGAGCGCTGCTACTCGCAGCTGAGAAGGACCGTGGAGCTAGCGGCGAATTCGGAGAGCTCTTCGCTGCACTGCGCCGCTCGCAAGCGGCTTCGTTCTTCGCCTTCTGCCGTCCGGCGAGAGCTGAACTCCAGCGGTCAGTTGCAGCTCTGCCCAACAGCGTGTTCTCGGTTCTGCGGGCAAGCACGCCCTCTTGCCTTGGCCGCGAGAGCAAAGTCCCGAGCGAGCACTCGACTCAGTGCAATGCACCCGGAAGGACGCTCTCGCTCGCCTTTCAAGGAGCGATTCCTAACAGCAGAAGCAGCAGAGGCACAAACTGCACGACGAGAGGGGACAACGTAGAACACGTCTCTGTCCTGGCACATTTTCGTGTGCGATACTTCCCTCCGGCTCTTCGGGCCTTGCGAAGCTCTGTGTACTGCGAGCGCTGCTACTCGCAGCTGAGAAGGACCGTGGAGCTAGCGGCGAATTCGGAGAGCTCTTCGCTGCACTGCGCCGCTCGCAAGCGGCTTCGTTCTTCGCCTTCTGCCGTCCGGCGAGAGCTGAACTCCAGCGGTCAGTTGCAGCTCTGCCCAACAGCGTGTTCTCGGTTCTGCGGGCAAGCACGCCCTCTTGCCTTGGCCCCGAGAGCAAAGTCCCGAGCGAGCACTCGACTCAGTGCAATGCACCCGGAAGGACGCTCTCGCTCGCCTTTCAAGGAGCGATTCCTAACAGCAGAAGCAGCAGAGGCACAAACTGCACGACGAGAGGGGACAACGTAGAACACGTCTCTGTCCTGGCACATTTGCGTGTGCGATACTTCCCTCCGGCTCTTCGGGCCTTGCGAAGCTCTGTGTACTGCGAGCGCTGCTACTCGCAGCTGAGAAGGACCGTGGAGCTAGCGGCGAATTCGGAGAGCTCTTCGCTGCACTGCGCCGCTCGCAAGCGCCTTCGTTCTTCGCCTTCTGCCGTCCGGCGAGAGCTGAACTCCAGCGGTCAGTTGCAGCTCTGCCCAACAGCGTGTTCTCGGTTCTGCGGGCAAGCACGCCCTCTTGCCTTGGCCCCGAGTGCAAAGTCCCGAGCGAGCACTCGACTCAGTGCAATGCACCCGGAAGGACGCTCTCGCTCGCCTTTCAAGGAGCGATTCCTAACAGCAGAAGCAGCAGAGGCACAAACTGCACGACGAGAGGGGACAACGTAGAACACGTCTCTGTCCTGGAACATTTTCGTGTGCGATACTTCCCTCCGGCTCTTCGGGCCTTGCGAAGCTCTGTGTACTGCGAGCGCTGCTACTCGCAGCTGAGAAGGACCGTGGAGCTAGCGGCGAATTCGGAGAGCTCTTCGCTGCACTGCGCCGCTCGCAAGCGGCTTCGTTCTTCGCCTTCTGCCGTCCGGCGAGAGCTGAACTCCAGCGGTCAGTTGCAGCTCTGCCCAACAGCGTGTTCTCAGTTCTGCGGGCAAGCACGCCCTCTTGCCTTGGCCCCGAGAGCAAAGTCCCGAGCGAGCACTCGACTCAGTGCAATGCACCCGGAAGGACGCTCTCGCTCGCCTTTCAAGGAGCGATTCCTAACAGCAGAAGCAGCAGAGGCACAAACTGCACGACGAGAGGGGACAACGTAGAACACGTCTCTGTCCTGGCACATTTGCGTGTGCGATACTTCCCTCCGGCTCTTCGGGCCTTGCGAAGCTCTGTGTACTGCGAGCGCTGCTACTCGCAGCTGAGAAGGACCGTGGAGCTAGCGGCGAATTCGGAGAGCTCTTCGCTGCACTGCGCCTCTCGCAAGCGGCTTCGTTCTTCGCCTTCTGCCGTCCGGCGAGAGCTGAACTCCAGCGGTCAGTTGCAGCTCTGCCCAACAGCGTGTTCTCAGTTCTGCGGGCAAGCACGCCCTCTTGCCTTGGCCCCGAGAGCAAAGTCCCGAGCGAGCACTCGACTCAGTGCAATGCACCCGGAAGGACGCTCTCGCTCGCCTTTCAAGGAGCGATTCCTAACAGCAGAAGCAGCAGAGGCACAAACTGCACGACGAGAGGGGACAACGTAGAACACGTCTCTGTCCTGGCACATTTGCGTGTGCGATACTTCCCTCCGGCTCTTCGGGCCTTGCGAAGCTCTGTGTACTGCGAGCGCTGCTACTCGCAGCTGAGAAGGACCGTGGAGGTAGCGGCGAATTCGGAGAGCTCTTCGCTGCACTGCGCCTCTCGCAAGCGGCTTCGTTCTTCGCCTTCTGCCGTCCGGCGAGAGCTGAACTCCAGCGGTCAGTTGCAGCTCTGCCCAACAGCGTGTTCTCAGTTCTGCGGGCAAGCACGCCCTCTTGCCTTGGCCCCGAGAGCAAAGTCCCGAGCGAGCACTCGACTCAGTGCAATGCACCCGGAAGGACGCTCTCGCTCGCCTTTCAAGGAGCGATTCCTAACAGCAGAAGCAGCAGAGGCACAAACTGCACGACGAGAGGGGACAACGTAGAACACGTCTCTGTCCTGGCACATTTTCGTGTGCGATACTTCCCTCCGGCTCTTCGGGCCTTGCGAAGCTCTGTGTACTGCGAGCGCTGCTACTCGCAGCTGAGAAGGACCGTGGAGCTAGCGGCGAATTCGGAGAGCTCTTCGCTGCACTGCGCCGCTCGCAAGCGGCTTCGTTCTTCGCCTTCTGCCGTCCGGCGAGAGCTGAACTCCAGCGGTCAGTTGCAGCTCTGCCCAACAGCGTGTTCTCAGTTCTGCGGGCAAGCACGCCCTCTTGCCTTGGCCCCGAGAGCAAAGTCCCGAGCGAGCTCTCGACTCAGTGCAATGCACCCGGAAGGACGCTCTCGCTCGTCTTTCAAGGAGCGATTCCTAAAAGCAGAAGCAGCAGAGGCACAAACTGCACGACGAGAGGGGACAACGTAGAACACGTCTCTGTCCTGGCACATTTGCGTGTGCGATACTTCCCTCCGGCTCTTCGGGCCTTGCGAAGCTCTGTGTACTGCGAGCGCTGCTACTCGCAGCTGAGAAGGACCGTGGAGCTAGCGGCGAATTCGGAGAGCTCTTCGCTGCACTGCGCCGCTCGCAAGCGGCTTCGTTCTTCGCCTTCTGCCGTCCGGCGAGAGCTGAACTCCAGCGGTCAGTTGCAGCTCTGCCCAACAGCGTGTTCTCAGTTCTGCGGGCAAGCACGCCCTCTTGCCTTGGCCCCGAGAGCAAAGTCCCGAGCGAGCACTCGACTCAGTGCAATGCACCCGGAAGGACGCTCTCGCTCGCCTTTCAAGGAGCGATTCCTAACAGCAGAAGCAGCAGAGGCACAAACTGCACGACGAGAGGGGACAACGTAGAACACGTCTCTGTCCTGGCACATTTGCGTGTGCGATACTTCCCTCCGGCTCTTCGGGCCTTGCGAAGCTCTGTGTACTGCGAGCGCTGCTACTCGCAGCTGAGAAGGACCGTGGAGCTAGCGGCGAATTCGGAGAGCTCTTCGCTGCACTGCGCCGCTCGCAAGCGGCTTCGTTCTTCGCCTTCTGCCGTCCGGCGAGAGCTGAACTCCAGCGGTCAGTTGCAGCTCTGCCCAACAGCGTGTTCTCGGTTCTGCGGGCAAGCACGCCCTCTTGCCTTGGCCGCGAGAGCAAAGTCCCGAGCGAGCACTCGACTCAGTGCAATGCACCCGGAAGGACGCTCTCGCTCGCCTTTCAAGGAGCGATTCCTAACAGCAGAAGCAGCAGAGGCACAAACTGCACGACGAGAGGGGACAACGTAGAACACGTCTCTGTCCTGGCACATTTTCGTGAGCGATACTTCCCTCCGGCTCTTCGGGCCTTGCGAAGCTCTGTGTACTGCGAGCGCTGCTACTCGCAGCTGAGAAGGACCGTGGAGCTAGCGGCGAATTCGGAGAGCTCTTCGCTGCACTGCGCCGCTCGCAAGCGGCTTCGTTCTTCGCCTTCTGCCGTCCGGCGAGAGCTGAACTCCAGCGGTCAGTTGCAGCTCTGCCCAACAGCGTGTTCTCAGTTCTGCGGGCAAGCACGCCCTCTTGCCTTGGCCCCGAGTGCAAAGTCCCGAGCGAGCACTCGACTCAGTGCAATGCACCCGGAAGGACGCTCTCGCTCGCCTTTCAAGGAGCGATTCCTAACAGCAGAAGCAGCAGAGGCACAAACTGCACGACGAGAAGGGACAACGTAGAACACGTCTCTGTCCTGGCACATTTTCGTGTGCGATACTTCCCTCCGGCTCTTCGGGCCTTGCGAAGCTCTGTGTACTGCGAGCGCTGCTACTCGCAGCTGAGAAGGACCGTGGAGCTAGCGGCGAATTCGGAGAGCTCTTCGCTGCACTGCGCCGCTCGCAAGCGGCTTCGTTCTTCGCCTTCTGCCGTCCGGCGAGAGCTGAACTCCAGCGGTCAGTTGCAGCTCTGCCCAACAGCGTGTTCTCAGTTCTGCGGGCAAGCACGCCCTCTTGCCTTGGCCCCGAGAGCAAAGTCCCGAGCGAGCTCTCGACTCAGTGCAATGCACCCGGAAGGACGCTCTCGCTCGTCTTTCAAGGAGCGATTCCTAACAGCAGAAGCAGCAGAGGCACAAACTGCACGACGAGAAGGGACAACGTAGAACACGTCTCTGTCCTGGCACATTTTCGTGTGCGATACTTCCCTCCGGGTCTTCGGTCCTTGCGAAGCTCTGTGTACTGCGAGCGCTGCTACTCGCAGCTGAGAAGGACCGTGGAGCTAGCGGCGAATTCGGAGAGCTCTTCGCTGCACTGCGCCGCTCGCAAGCGGCTTCGTTCTTCGCCTTCTGCCGTCCGGCGAGAGCTGAACTCCAGCGGTCAGTTGCAGCTCTGCCCAACAGCGTGTTCTCAGTTCTGCGGGCAAGCACGCCCTCTTGCCTTGGCCCCGAGAGCAAAGTCCCGAGCGAGCACTCGACTCAGTGCAATGCACCCGGAAGGACGCTCTCGCTCGCCTTTCAAGGAGCGATTCCTAACAGCAGAAGCAGCAGAGGCACAAACTGCACGACGAGAGGGGACAACGTAGAACACGTCTCTGTCCTGGCACATTTTCGTGTGCGATACTTCCCTCCGGCTCTTCGGGCCTTGCGAAGCTCTGTGTACTGCGAGCGCTGCTACTCGCAGCTGAGAAGGACCGTGGAGCTAGCGGCGAATTCGGAGAGCTCTTCGCTGCACTGCGCCGCTCGCAAGCGGCTTCGTTCTTCGCCTTCTGCCGTCCGGCGAGAGCTGAACTCCAGCGGTCAGTTGCAGCTCTGCCCAACAGCGTGTTCTCAGTTCTGCGGGCAAGCACGCCCTCTTGCCTTGGCCCCGAGAGCAAAGTCCCGAGCGAGCACTCGACTCAGTGCAATGCACCCGGAAGGACGCTCTCGCTCGCCTTTCAAGGAGCGATTCCTAACAGCAGAAGCAGCAGAGGCACAAACTGCACGACGAGAGGGGACAACGTAGAACACGTCTCTGTCCTGGCACATTTTCGTGTGCGATACTTCCCTCCGGCTCTTCGGGCCTTGCGAAGCTCTGTGTACTGCGAGCGCTGCTACTCGCAGCTGAGAAGGACCGTGGAGCTAGCGGCGAATTCGGAGAGCTCTTCGCTGCACTGCGCCGCTCGCAAGCGGCTTCGTTCTTCGCCTTCTGCCGTCCGGCGAGAGCTGAACTCCAGCGGTCAGTTGCAGCTCTGCCCAACAGCGTGTTCTCAGTTCTGCGGGCAAGCACGCCCTCTTGCCTTGGCCCCGAGAGCAAAGTCCCGAGCGAGCACTCGACTCAGTGCAATGCACCCGGAAGGACGCTCTCGCTCGCCTTTCAAGGAGCGATTCCTAACAGCAGAAGCAGCAGAGGCACAAACTGCACGACGAGAGGGGACAACGTAGAACACGTCTCTGTCCTGGCACATTTGCGTGTGCGATACTTCCCTCCGGCTCTTCGGGCCTTGCGAAGCTCTGTGTACTGCGAGCGCTGCTACTCGCAGCTGAGAAGGACCGTGGAGCTAGCGGCGAATTCGGAGAGCTCTTCGCTGCACTGCGCCGCTCGCAAGCGCCTTCGTTCTTCGCCTTCTGCCGTCCGGCGAGAGCTGAACTCCAGCGGTCAGTTGCAGCTCTGCCCAACAGCGTGTTCTCGGTTCTGCGGGCAAGCACGCCCTCTTGCCTTGGCCCCGAGAGCAAAGTCCCGAGCGAGCACTCGACTCAGTGCAATGCACCCGGAAGGACGCTCTCGCTCGCCTTTCAAGGAGCGATTCCTAACAGCAGAAGCAGCAGAGGCACAAACTGCACGACGAGAGGGGACAACGTAGAACACGTCTCTGTCCTGGCACATTTGCGTGTGCGATACTTCCCTCCGGCTCTTCGGGCCTTGCGAAGCTCTGTGTACTGCGAGCGCTGCTACTCGCAGCTGAGAAGGACCGTGGAGCTAGCGGCGAATTCGGAGAGCTCTTCGCTGCACTGCGCCGCTCGCAAGCGGCTTCGTTCTTCGCCTTCTGCCGTCCGGCGAGAGCTGAACTCCAGCGGTCAGTTGCAGCTCTGCCCAACAGCGTGTTCTCGGTTCTGCGGGCAAGCACGCCCTCTTGCCTTGGCCGCGAGAGCAAAGTCCCGAGCGAGCACTCGACTCAGTGCAATGCACCCGGAAGGACGCTCTCGCTCGCCTTTCAAGGAGCGATTCCTAACAGCAGAAGCAGCAGAGGCACAAACTGCACGACGAGAGGGGACAACGTAGAACACGTCTCTGTCCTGGCACATTTTCGTGTGCGATACTTCCCTCCGGCTCTTCGGGCCTTGCGAAGCTCTGTGTACTGCGAGCGCTGCTACTCGCAGCTGAGAAGGACCGTGGAGCTAGCGGCGAATTCGGAGAGCTCTTCGCTGCACTGCGCCGCTCGCAAGCGGCTTCGTTCTTCGCCTTCTGCCGTCCGGCGAGAGCTGAACTCCAGCGGTCAGTTGCAGCTCTGCCCAACAGCGTGTTCTCGGTTCTGCGGGCAAGCACGCCCTCTTGCCTTGGCCCCGAGAGCAAAGTCCCGAGCGAGCACTCGACTCAGTGCAATGCACCCGGAAGGACGCTCTCGCTCGCCTTTCAAGGAGCGATTCCTAACAGCAGAAGCAGCAGAGGCACAAACTGCACGACGAGAGGGGACAACGTAGAACACGTCTCTGTCCTGGCACATTTGCGTGTGCGATACTTCCCTCCGGCTCTTCGGGCCTTGCGAAGCTCTGTGTACTGCGAGCGCTGCTACTCGCAGCTGAGAAGGACCGTGGAGCTAGCGGCGAATTCGGAGAGCTCTTCGCTGCACTGCGCCGCTCGCAAGCGCCTTCGTTCTTCGCCTTCTGCCGTCCGGCGAGAGCTGAACTCCAGCGGTCAGTTGCAGCTCTGCCCAACAGCGTGTTCTCGGTTCTGCGGGCAAGCACGCCCTCTTGCCTTGGCCCCGAGTGCAAAGTCCCGAGCGAGCACTCGACTCAGTGCAATGCACCCGGAAGGACGCTCTCGCTCGCCTTTCAAGGAGCGATTCCTAACAGCAGAAGCAGCAGAGGCACAAACTGCACGACGAGAGGGGACAACGTAGAACACGTCTCTGTCCTGGAACATTTTCGTGTGCGATACTTCCCTCCGGCTCTTCGGGCCTTGCGAAGCTCTGTGTACTGCGAGCGCTGCTACTCGCAGCTGAGAAGGACCGTGGAGCTAGCGGCGAATTCGGAGAGCTCTTCGCTGCACTGCGCCGCTCGCAAGCGGCTTCGTTCTTCGCCTTCTGCCGTCCGGCGAGAGCTGAACTCCAGCGGTCAGTTGCAGCTCTGCCCAACAGCGTGTTCTCAGTTCTGCGGGCAAGCACGCCCTCTTGCCTTGGCCCCGAGAGCAAAGTCCCGAGCGAGCACTCGACTCAGTGCAATGCACCCGGAAGGACGCTCTCGCTCGCCTTTCAAGGAGCGATTCCTAACAGCAGAAGCAGCAGAGGCACAAACTGCACGACGAGAGGGGACAACGTAGAACACGTCTCTGTCCTGGCACATTTGCGTGTGCGATACTTCCCTCCGGCTCTTCGGGCCTTGCGAAGCTCTGTGTACTGCGAGCGCTGCTACTCGCAGCTGAGAAGGACCGTGGAGCTAGCGGCGAATTCGGAGAGCTCTTCGCTGCACTGCGCCTCTCGCAAGCGGCTTCGTTCTTCGCCTTCTGCCGTCCGGCGAGAGCTGAACTCCAGCGGTCAGTTGCAGCTCTGCCAACAGCGTGTTCTCAGTTCTGCGGGCAAGCACGCCCTCTTGCCTTGGCCCCGAGAGCAAAGTCCCGAGCGAGCACTCGACTCAGTGCAATGCACCCGGAAGGACGCTCTCGCTCGCCTTTCAAGGAGCGATTCCTAACAGCAGAAGCAGCAGAGGCACAAACTGCACGACGAGAGGGGACAACGTAGAACACGTCTCTGTCCTGGCACATTTGCGTGTGCGATACTTCCCTCCGGCTCTTCGGGCCTTGCGAAGCTCTGTGTACTGCGAGCGCTGCTACTCGCAGCTGAGAAGGACCGTGGAGGTAGCGGCGAATTCGGAGAGCTCTTCGCTGCACTGCGCCTCTCGCAAGCGGCTTCGTTCTTCGCCTTCTGCCGTCCGGCGAGAGCTGAACTCCAGCGGTCAGTTGCAGCTCTGCCCAACAGCGTGTTCTCAGTTCTGCGGGCAAGCACGCCCTCTTGCCTTGGCCCGAGAGCAAAGTCCCGAGCGAGCACTCGACTCAGTGCAATGCACCCGGAAGGACGCTCTCGCTCGCCTTTCAAGGAGCGATTCCTAACAGCAGAAGCAGCAGAGGCACAAACTGCACGACGAGAGGGGACAACGTAGAACACGTCTCTGTCCTGGCACATTTTCGTGTGCGATACTTCCCTCCGGCTCTTCGGGCCTTGCGAAGCTCTGTGTACTGCGAGCGCTGCTACTCGCAGCTGAGAAGGACCGTGGAGCTAGCGGCGAATTCGGAGAGCTCTTCGCTGCACTGCGCCGCTCGCAAGCGGCTTCGTTCTTCGCCTTCTGCCGTCCGGCGAGAGCTGAACTCCAGCGGTCAGTTGCAGCTCTGCCCAACAGCGTGTTCTCAGTTCTGCGGGCAAGCACGCCCTCTTGCCTTGGCCCCGAGAGCAAAGTCCCGAGCGAGCTCTCGACTCAGTGCAATGCACCCGGAAGGACGCTCTCGCTCGTCTTTCAAGGAGCGATTCCTAAAAGCAGAAGCAGCAGAGGCACAAACTGCACGACGAGAGGGGACAACGTAGAACACGTCTCTGTCCTGGCACATTTGCGTGTGCGATACTTCCCTCCGGCTCTTCGGGCCTTGCGAAGCTCTGTGTACTGCGAGCGCTGCTACTCGCAGCTGAGAAGGACCGTGGAGCTAGCGGCGAATTCGGAGAGCTCTTCGCTGCACTGCGCCGCTCGCAAGCGGCTTCGTTCTTCGCCTTCTGCCGTCCGGCGAGAGCTGAACTCCAGCGGTCAGTTGCAGCTCTGCCCAACAGCGTGTTCTCAGTTCTGCGGGCAAGCACGCCCTCTTGCCTTGGCCCCGAGAGCAAAGTCCCGAGCGAGCACTCGACTCAGTGCAATGCACCCGGAAGGACGCTCTCGCTCGTCTTTCAAGGAGCGATTCCTAACAGCAGAAGCAGCAGAGGCACAAACTGGACGACGAGAGGGACAACGTAGAACACGTCTCTGTCCTGGCACATTTTCGTGTGCGATACTTCCCTCCGGCTCTTCGGGCCTTGCGAAGCTCTGTGTACTGCGAGCGCTGCTACTCGCAGCTGAGAAGGACCGTGGAGCTAGCGGCGAATTCGGAGAGCTCTTCGCTGCACTGCGCCGCTCGCAAGCGGCTTCGTTCTTCGCCTTCTGCCGTCCGGCGAGAGCTGAACTCCAGCGGTCAGTTGCAGCTCTGCCCAACAGCGTGTTCTCAGTTCTGCGGGCAAGCACGCCCTCTTGCCTTGGCCCCG
Organism: Sturnus vulgaris; assembly: GCF_052056855.1. Classification (NCBI taxonomy): domain Eukaryota; kingdom Metazoa; phylum Chordata; class Aves; order Passeriformes; family Sturnidae; genus Sturnus; species Sturnus vulgaris. The sequence continues at coordinate 27,208,186 of NC_142244.1, read as the reverse complement.
AGAGCAAAGTCCCGAGCGAGCACTCGACTCAGTGCAATGCACCCGGAAGGACGCTCTCGCTCGCCTTTCAAGGAGCGATTCCTAACAGCAGAAGCAGCAGAGGCACAAACTGCACGACGAGAGGGGACAACGTAGAACACGTCTCTGTCCTGGCACATTTTCGTGTGCGATACTTCCCTCCGGCTCTTCGGGCCTTGCGAAGCTCTGTGTACTGCGAGCGCTGCTACTCGCAGCTGAGAAGGACCGTGGAGCTAGCGGCGAATTCGGAGAGCTCTTCGCTGCACTGCGCCGCTCGCAAGCGGCTTCGTTCTTCGCCTTCTGCCGTCCGGCGAGAGCTGAACTCCAGCGGTCAGTTGCAGCTCTGCCCAACAGCGTGTTCTCAGTTCTGCGGGCAAGCACGCCCTCTTGCCTTGGCCCCGAGAGCAAAGTCCCGAGCGAGCACTCGACTCAGTGCAATGCACCCGGAAGGACGCTCTCGCTCGCCTTTCAAGGAGCGATTCCTAACAGCAGAAGCAGCAGAGGCACAAACTGCACGACGAGAAGGGACAACGTAGAACACGTCTCTGTCCTGGCACATTTTCGTGTGCGATACTTCCCTCCGGCTCTTCGGGCCTTGCGAAGCTCTGTGTACTGCGAGCGCTGCTACTCGCAGCTGAGAAGGACCGTGGAGCTAGCGGCGAATTCGGAGAGCTCTTCGCTGCACTGCGCCGCTCGCAAGCGGCTTCGTTCTTCGCCTTCTGCCGTCCGGCGAGAGCTGAACTCCAGCGGTCCGTTGCAGCTCTGCCCAACAGCGTGTTCTCAGTTCTGCGGGCAAGCACGCCCTCTTGCCTTGGCCCCGAGAGCAAAGTCCCGAGCGAGCACTCGACTCAGTGCAATGCACCCGGAAGGACGCTCTCGCTCGCCTTTCAAGGAGCGATTCCTAACAGCAGAAGCAGCAGAGGCACAAACTGCACGACGAGAGGGGACAACGTAGAACACGTCTCTGTCCTGGCACATTTTCGTGTGCGATACTTCCCTCCGGCTCTTCGGGCCTTGCGAAGCTCTGTGTACTGCGAGCGCTGCTACTCGCAGCTGAGAAGGACCGTGGAGCTAGCGGCGAATTCGGAGAGCTCTTCGCTGCACTGCGCCGCTCGCAAGCGGCTTCGTTCTTCGCCTTCTGCCGTCCGGCGAGAGCTGAACTCCAGCGGTCAGTTGCAGCTCTGCCCAACAGCGTGTTCTCAGTTCTGCGGGCAAGCACGCCCTCTTGCTTGGCCCCGAGTGCAAAGTCCCGAGCGAGCACTCGACTCAGTGCAATGCACCGAAGGACGCTCTCGCTCGCCTTTCAAGGAGCGATTCCTAACAGCAGAAGCAGCAGAGGCACAAACTGCACGACGAGAAGGGACAACGTAGAACACGTCTCTGTCCTGGCACATTTTCGTGTGCGATACTTCCCTCCGGCTCTTCGGGCCTTGCGAAGCTCTGTGTACTGCGAGCGCTGCTACTCGCAGCTGAGAAGGACCGTGGAGCTAGCGGCGAATTCGGAGAGCTCTTCGCTGCACTGCGCCGCTCGCAAGCGGCTTCGTTCTTCGCCTTCTGCCGTCCGGCGAGAGCTGAACTCCAGCGGTCAGTTGCAGCTCTGCCCAACAGCGTGTTCTCAGTTCTGCGGGCAAGCACGCCCTCTTGCCTTGGA